>NC_091292.1:60599939-60689939 GCF_038502225.1 Cherax quadricarinatus
AGGTATATATATATATATATATATATATATATATATATATATATATATATATATATATATATATAGGTATATATATATATATATATATAGGTATATATATATATATATATATATATATATATATAGGTGTATATATATATATATATATATATATATATATATATATATATATAGGTGTATATATATATATATATATATATATATATATATATATATATATATATATATATAGGTGTATATATATATATATATATATATATATATATATATAGGTGTATATATATATATATATATATATATATAGGTGTATATATATATATATATATATATATATATATATATATATATATAGTAGGTTGGTAGACGACAACCACCCAGGGAGGTACTACCGTCCTGCCAAATGATTGTAAAACGAGAGCCTGTGATTGTTTTACATGATGGTAGGATTCCTTGTGTCTTTTGTCTGTCTCATAAATATGCAAGATTACAGGTACGTCTTGCTACTTCTACTTACACTTAGGTCACACTACACATACTTATACACGTTTATTTATACACACTCATCTGAGTTTTCCTTAATTTTATCTTAATAGTTCTTGTTCTTATTACTTTTCCTTTTATATCCATGGGGAAGTGGAATAAGAATCTTTCCTCCGTAAGCCATGCATGTTGTAAAAGTCAACTAAAATGCCGGGAACAATGAGCTAGTAACCCTATTTCCTGTAATAATTACCAAAAAGAATAATAAGAAAATTGTGAAAGTGGGAAGTCTGAATGTGCGTGGATGTTGTGCGGATGATAAGAAAGAGATGATTGTGGATGTTATGAATGAGAAGCTGGATGTCCTGGCTTTAAGTGAAACAAAGCTGAAGGGGGTGGGAGAGTTTCAGTGGAGAGGAGTAAATGGGATTAGGTCAGAGGTTTCAAATAGTTAGAGCTAAAGAAGGAGTAGCAATGATGTTGAAGGATAAGTTATGGCAGGAAAAGAGGGACTATAAATGTATTAATTCAAGGATTATGTGGAGTAACATAAAGGTTGGATGTGAAAAGTGGGTTATAGTAAGCGTATATGCACCTGGGGAAGAGAGAAGTGTAGAGGAGAGAGAAAGATTTGGGGAAATGTTGAGTGAATGCGTAGGGAGTTTTGAACCAAGTGTGAGAGTACTTGTGGTTGGGGATTTCAATACTAAAGTGAGTAAAAATGTTGTGGAGGGACTAGTAGGTAAATTTGAGGTGCCAGGGGTAAATGAAAATGGGGTGCCTTTAATTGAGCTATGTGTAGAAAGAGGTTTGGTAATAAGTAATACATATTTTATGAAGAAGAGGATAAATAAATATAAGAGGTATGATATAGCACGTAATGAAAGTAGATTGTGTATTGGTGGAAAAAAAGGTTGACGGGTAGGCTCCAGGATGTACACGTTTATAGAGGGGCAACTGATATATCGGATCATTATTTAGTTGTAACTACAGTTATAGTAAAAGGGAGATGGGATATGAGGAAAATGAGAACAACAAGTAAGAGGGAGGTGAAAGTGTATAAACTAAGGGAGGAGGGAGTTCGGGTGAGATATAAGCAACTATTGGCAGAAAAGTGGGTTAGTGCAAGTATGAGTAGTGGGGGAGGGGGGTTGAATAAGGTTGGAATAGTTTTAAAATTGCAATATTAGAATGTGGGGCAGAAGTTTGTGGTTATAGGAAGGTGGGTGCAGGAGGGAAGAGGAGTGATTGGTGGAATGATGAAGTAAAGGGTGTGATAAAAGAGAGAAAGGTAGCTTATGAGAGGTTTTTACAAAGCAGAAGTGTTATAAGAAGAGTAGAGTATATAGAGAGTAAAAGAAAGGTGAAGAGAGTGGTGAGAGAGTGCAAAAGGAGAGCAGATGATAGTGGGAGAGGCACTGTCAAGAAATTTTAATGAAAATAAGAAAAAATTTTTGAGCGAGTTAAACAAGTTAAGAAAGCCTAGAGAACGAATGGATTTGTCAGTTAAAAACAGAGTAAAGGAGTTAGTAGATGGGGAGATGGAGGTATTGGATAGATGGCGAGAATATTTTAAGGAACTTTTAAATGTCAACGAAGAAAGGGAGGCGGTAATTTCATGCACTGCCCAGTGAGGTATACCATCTTTTAGGAGTGAAGAAGAACAAGACGTGAGTGTGGGGGAGGTGCGTGAGGCATTACGTAGAATGAAAGGGGGCAAAGCAGCTGGAACTGACGGGATCATGACAGTAATGTTAAAAGCAGGGGGGGATATAGTGTTGGAGTGGTTGGTATTTTTGTTTAATAAATGTATGAAAGAGGGGAAGGTACCTAGGGATTGGCGGAGAGCATGTATAGTCCCTTTATGTAAAGGGAAGGGGGACAAAAGAGATTGTAAAAATTATAGAGGAATCAGTTTACCGAGTATACCAGGAAAAGTGTACGGTAGGGTTATTATTGAAAGAATTAGAGGCAAGACAGAATGTAGGATTGCGGATGAGCAAGGAGGTTTTAGTGGGTAGGATATGTGTAGATCAAGTGTTTACATTGAAGCATATATGTGAACAGTATTTAGATAAAGATAGGGAAGTTTTTATTGCATTTATGGATTTAAAAAAGGCACATGATAGAGTGCATAGGTTACCTATGTGGCAGATGTTGCAAGTATATGAAATAGGTGGTAAGTTACTAAATGCTGTAGAGAGTTTTTATGAGGATAGTGAGACTCAGGTTAGGGCGTGTATAAGAGAGGGAGACTACTTCCCGGTAAAAGTAGGTCTTAGACAGAGATGTGTAATGTCACCAAGGTTGTTTAATATATTTATAGATGGGGTTGTAAAAGAAGTAAATGCTAGGGTGTTTGGGAGAGGGGTGGGATTAAATTATGGAGAATCAAATACAAAATGGTAATTGACAGTTACTTTTTGCTAATGATACTGTGCTTATGGGAGATTCTAAAGAAAAACTACAGAGGTTAGTGGACGAGTTTGGGAGTGTGTGTAAAGTTGAAAGTGATCATAGAAAAGAGTAAGGTGATGAGGGTATTAAATGATTTAGATAAAGAAAAATTGGATATCAAATTGGGAAGGAGGAGTATGGAAGAAGTGAATGTTTTCAGATATTTGGGAGTTGACGTGTCAGCAGATGGATTTATGAAGGATGAGGTTAATCATAGAATTGATGAAGGAAAAAAGGCGAGTGGTGCATTGAGGTATATGTGGAGACAAAAAAACGTTATCTATGGAGGCAAAGAAGGGAATGTATGAAAGTATAGTAGTACCAACTTATATGGGTGTGAAGCTTGGGTTGTAAATGCTGCAGCGAGGAGGCTGTTGGAGGCAGTGGAGATGTCTTGTCTAAGGGCAATGTGTGGTGTAAATATTATGCAGAAAATTCAGAGTGTGGAAATTAGGAAAAGGTGTGGAGTTAATAAAAGCATTAGTCAGAGGGCTGAAGAGGGTTTTTTGAGATGGCTTGTTCATTTAGAGAGAATGGATCAAAGTAAAATGACATGGAGAGCCTATAAATCTGTATGGGAAGGAAAACGGGGTAGGGGTCGTCCTCGAAAAGGTTGGAGGGAGGGGGTAAAGGAGGTGTTGTGGGCGAGGGGTTTGGATTTCCAGCAAGGGTGAGTGAGCGTGTTAGATAGGAGTGAATGGAGACGAATGGTATTTGGGACCTGACGAGCTGTTGGAGTGTGAGCAGGGTAATATTTAGTGAAGGGATTCAGGGAAACCGGTTATTTTATATAACCGGACTTTAGTCCTGGAAATGGGAAGTACAATGCCTGCACTCTAAAGGAGGGGTTCGGGATATTGGCAGTTTGGAGGGATATATTGTGTATTTTTATACATATAAACGTGTACTTCTAAACTGTTGTATTCTGGGCACCTTTGCAAAATCAGTGATTATGTGTGAGTGAGGTGAAAGTGTTGAATGATTAAAGTATTTTCTTTTTGGGGATTTTCTTTCTTTTAGGGTCACCCTGACTCGGTGGGAGACGGGCGACTTGAAAAAAAAAATTATATATATATATATATATATATATATATATATATATATATATATATATATATATATATATATATATAATGTCGTGCCGAATAAGTAAAACTGGTCAATTAGCAAAAACTCATTTAAAATTAAGTCTTTTCTATAATTTATTATAACAAGCACAATTCAATTTAGCCTAATTCAATTAAATATATCTTAAATAAGTTTACAATAATTTAATAAACACAATGAAATATATCTTTTTTTTAGGTTCAGAATGATTTTTTTGCAAAATTATTGCATACACAAAATTTTTCTTGCCTTATTTGGCAAGAAGAGTGTTGCTATTTAACTCAAAATCGCAAGTTATTACCTATTCGGCACGACATTATATATATATATATATATATATTATATATATATATATTATATATATATTTTTTTTTTATTTTAGGTTTAGGCTGCAGGCGTGGAGACCCACAGACCCGGAAAAGACAGTATAAAAAGCTTTACGGTAAATTCTCCATGAGGCTGTTTAAAAATTCTAATTCCACCACCCCAGCTTTTATGCACAGATATATCAACTTTATTATGGAAACTGGTACTCAAATTTACAGGACACATTGATGGTACGAAAAAGTTATTAGCTTGATCATAAAATTGAGATATCTATTCACAGGTGTGTTTGTTTGTCAATAATTAATTTCCAAACACTTTATCCACCTCCTATGAACTGGGATGCTTATCCAGGATACAACAAGTGTTACTCCTCATCACTGCAGCGCCGAGACGCTAGACCAGCAAATTAGATGCTCTGGGATCTTGAGTTGTCTTTCCGAGTTTTTCTAATTCTCTCAGGAACGTGGGTGCGCTCTCTCCTAGTGAGTCGAGAGTGGCACAACATATGGGAACATGGATTGCTGATGAGTAGATTCACTCTTAGGGCTCCTGAATCTGGAAGCCGCACTTTCCTCATTCCAGATGTACTGGAGTTCTCAGCCAATGTGGATCCGTATGTGTAGTCCCACACCACCTGCATGCCATCTTTTCAAGTTCGTTAGGTAATTCAAGCTGGACGCTTTAAGCTTCCGTTGGATTTGTGTAGTTCTTCAAGCTTCCTTATTGCTGGGCGTCCAGCTATTGCAAGGCCCTTCTTAAGGTTAAGATTAGGCTTATTTCAGCAGGTTACAATGCACAGAGGTGAGCGACATTTAGGTGTGTCAGTGGAACGCCTTCCATCTGATAAAAAAAAAACTAATGGAAAAATAAATATATAAATAAAGAAACGACTCTAGGAATAATAAGAATATTGTCTTTTGTGGATTTTACTTAAAATTTAAATATAATAAAAGTGGCCGTTGGTTCTGGTGCTGTGTTTGGGCAGGAGTAGGTAAGACTCTGGATGGATCTCTGATGTTGAAGACAAGGTGTAGGTAATCCCGGGCGAATGGTACCAGTCCTATGTTTTGGAATCTCCTGTACCACTTGGTTGGAGCACCACAAGTATGGTAAATAAGGGCCGGTAGCAGTCGGACAATGTTAATTAGTCCAATTAACAAGTATCTTGCTCCCTTATCTGGCGTCTACCCTGGATGACCACGCCAGTAGCAGAGCTGATAATTAGAAAAAATAAACTGGTTACCAACAGTTATGCAAATATAACATTTAAGAATGAAAAAGAGTGGTATTAAATGCCAAAATCATTACTGGCAACCAACCAACAAACAAAAAAACCTAAAACGAACAGTAATATTCCTCGTAGATCACCTTACCTGATCAGGAGAAGAGCGGAGGTGAAGTGACTCCCCAAACGTCAACCCACACCAGGTAAGGTCAGCACTACCAGGAGTAGAAATTGAAGATAATCAGAAACCAGGAACCAGATAATTATTATTATAATCAAGGGGAAGCGCTAAACCCGTAGGATTATATAGCGCCTGGGGGGGATGTGGTAAACATTCAGGCTTAATTCGGGGAACTGGAGCATAGATCCAATTCTCTAAATCAAGAGCCCCTCACCAACATCAAGGAACCTTCCTTGAGGGGACCAGGAACCAGAGTTATGCCCCAGCCTGCCAGATGAGAGTGCGGGACGTAACTCGCTAATGGTTCCTGGTTGCCTGAACAACCCTAACCCCACTTATAACCCACTTTTCCCTCACAGGTGTCGCATACAGAAATTTACTTAATATGCAGAGCATTTCGGGCAAACCAAGGTAGTATTCTGGGTCCCTTATTATTCTTATACCATGTTAATGACATGCCTATCAGTGTCAAGTGCAAACTCCTACTGTATGTAGATGACAGTGCCCTGTTAGTGTAAGGTAAAGACCCACAAGATATAGCTAATGTTTTAACACTGGAACTGGAGTCCTGCAGCAAATGGTTAGTAGACAACAAACTATCATTACACCTCGGGAAAACTGAAGTCATTCTCTTTGGCACGAAACATAAACTGAGAAGGGTAAATAATTTTAATGTTCAGTGTAATGGGGAGCCCATCACTTTGGTTTCATCAGTAAAATATCTGGGAATCCCCTTTGACCCATGCATGTCAGGAGAATTGATAGGGAACAGTATAGTAAAGAAAGCGAATGTCAGACTGAAGTTCCTGTATAGACAAGCACAGTGTCAACCTACTGAGGCTCGCAGGACCCTATGTCTAGCCCTTATACAATGCCATATGGATTACGCTTGCTCTTCTTGGTACTCTGCCTTGACAAAAAAACTGAAAGATAGACTGCAAAGCACCCAGAACATAATCGTAAGATTCATCCTGGGGCTGGGACCAAGAGAACATGTAGGCCAGGATGAATTACAGCAGTTGGATATGCTGAATGTTGAAGATAGAGTAAAACAACTGAAGCTAAATCATGTTTATAAAATTGCTCACAAACAGTGTCCAGAATATCTTGCTGTCAATTTTGTCAAGGTTGGGAACCAAAGCAATCATAGTACTAGGGGGAGAGAGCACAACTTTGTAGTACCCACAGTCATTGGCCAGGCTTCAAACACCTTTTATTGTACAGCAATAAAGGAATGGAACAGACTACCCGCACATGTCAAAGCCAGTCATAGCATGAACCAGTTCAAGAAGAGTGCTAAAAGGTGTCTGATGAATGTAGCTACAGAAAGGGAGGGGAATGATTTTCTATTTTTTAGCTAACATACGTGTAATTTTACCTTATTCCTAGTAATGACCCTCGTATTGTAGATAGTCTTAATGACCCTCGTATTGTAGATAGTCTTAATGACCCTCGTGTAGTAGATAGTCTTTTTAGTATGGTAACAAGATGTTATCTTCATTATAGAATAATAAGAAAATATTATAACCTTTATATTATAATAATAAGGTAAAAAGACCCCAATGGAAATAAGTCACTCTGACTTTTTTGGGTTATCCCAGGTTCTCTACACATATGTTGCTATGTATGATAATTCTATGTAACTGTATTTGTGTATACCTGAATAAACTTACTTACTTAATCTTAAGATTAAGATTAATAAGGCATTGACTAATTGAGTGCTTACATATACAGTCCCTTAACTGGCTGTAATATAAAATTAGGATTTACAATAAATACCAGAGAACTGAATATCCTATTAGTACATGCTAATACCTCTTCATGGCAAGCGCGACCATGGTACCCGAATCAGTCTGCTGAATACACTGTCGCACATCTGCGTTCAGCAAAGATAAGGGCAGCAACGCGAGGTGCAACACTTGCACAAATGGTCTGTGAGTCAATGCGTGTGCCTAGAGAGGAACTAGGGAGGGATAGCCAACAGAAAATCTCCCACATAAACTCTCACTGCCAAAAGATGATCTCTTGCCTTTCCAACACACACTTAATTAAACATTGTTAAGGCTTTACTCTCCGCTATTGGTCTATCCCAGTTCGACTGTTTGTAGTTATGAGAGAACTAGTTTCATTTACGAGCCTGATAGGGCATCTCAAAGCCTGACTCCATTAATGGAAATTGGGTTGTGTACCCTAACATGGTCCATGAGGTGTTCGGGGAGAAGCGCTGCTGCAAGTTTACGTTACGCCATGCACGAGGACAGGAATACAGGAAGTGTTATTGATGTCTTGCAGACAGCTGTTCCCACTGGCAGGCTAGAGTAAGGATGAGTACTCCTGTTAACTGGAGTGCTTAAAGAATAAGAGTCTCGGGAGACTATTATTCCTTCAGTTTTGGGCTGTTATTCCTTAAGTTGTGTTCCCTCGTTTATGTTAGCCTGGATAGGCTCGTGTAATATGTAAAAGGGAACAAGGTATCATGGATGTCTAGAGGGAGTATTTGTGGTTCTATCATCCTCAAGTCGTTCAGTTTGTCCTCGGAAACTTCGTCAGTGCCATTAGTGCCTACAGGGGCTCCAAGGAGGATGACAGTTTTCTTTATGCACACACACAAGCCGGCAGTGTACGAGGAGGGAGTGGAGAGCAGCAAGAGAGTCTTATGCTTAACTATCCTAATTTCTGTGTTTTTCCATTCTCTCTTCCATTCGAAATACTTCACATTCTGTTTCAAGTTGTCAAATTTTTGCTCCCATTCTTCTTATATTTCTTCACCCTTCACATCCTCTGGTATCTCCCACAGGTTATTCCCTATTCCACTTCACCCATTTCCTCCCCTCCCTTAACATGTGTGCAGTAAAGGAAAGAACGACTAATGATAAGCCAGCCAGCTATGTGAATGGGAGACCTCTGTTCATACTCCTTCCCCTCACCTCTCACTCCCTCCCCTTACCTCACTCTCCCTCCCCTCACCTCTCATTCCCTCCCCACACCTCTCATTCCCTCCCCACACCTCTCATTCTCTCCCCACACCTCTCATTCCCTCCCCATACCTCTCATTCCCTCCCCACACCTCTCATTCACTCCCCTCACCTCTCATTCCCTCCCCACACCTCTCATTCCCTCCCCAAACCTCTCATTCCCTCCCCACACCACTCATTCCCTCCCCACACCTCTCATTCCCTCCCCTTACCTCTCATTCCCTCCTCACACCTCTCATTCCCTCCCCACACCTCTCATTCCCTCCCCTTACCTCTCATTCCCTCCCCACACCTCTCATTCCCTCCCCACACCTCTCATTCTCTCCCCTCACCTCTAATTCCCTCCCCACACCTCTCATTCCCTCCCCACACCTCTCATTCCCTCCCCACACCTCTCATTCCCTCTTTATCCTCACCTCTCATTCCCTCTTTATCCTCACCTCTCATTCCCTCTTTATCCTCACCTCTCATTCCCTCTTTATCCTCACCTCTCATTCCCTCTTTATCCTCACCTCTCATTCCCTCTTTATCCTCACCTCTCATTCCCTCCCCTCACCTCACACTCCGTCCCGCCACCCCTCGCTCCCTCCACTTATACATTTGTCTCACGCCTCTTCCTCTCTTCTCTTCCCCTGCTTCTCTCCTCCTCCTCCCTCGTCATCTTCAGTCTTCTAAAGAAACTTTCTTAAATGAACCATTGTAAATAATTAACGTTCTTGATTAGAAATAGCACATGGGTGAATATTTAGTCTCTCTCTCTCTCTCTCTCTCTCTCTCTCTCTCTCTCTCTCTCTCTCTCTCTCTCTCTCTCTCTCTCTCTCTCTCTCTCTCTCTCTGCCTGTCTGTCTGTCTGTCTCTCTCTGTCTCCGTGTTTCTCTGCCTGTCTATCTCTGTTTCTCTGCCTGTCTGTCTGTCTGCCTGTCTGTCTCTGTCTCTCTGTTTCTCTGTCTGCCTGTCTGTCTCTGTCTTTCTCTGTCAAGGTCTCCATCTAAACTAAATTCAAATTGACCTGTAGAATCATAATTTATGGTGTTGAAAAAATGGTACAGATGGGGTTCGAACTCGCGGCATGTTAGTCGTAAAACTCACTTGTCGCGAGTTCAAGCCCCACCCGTACCAAGGTTTGTTTGCAATCGTGTCATTATGGTTTGTGGTGTTAACTTTAGCTTCTTTGTCCACTGAAACACCACGGCCATTCTCGTCATGTATTTTTTTCAGCACATCGGCCGTATCCCACCGAGGCAGGGTGATCTAAAAATAAAAATAAAAGATTTTCTTTTTAAATTTAGTAATTTATACAAGAGAAAAGCTTACTAGCCCTTTGCTCCCGGCATTTTAGTCACCTATTACGACACGCATGGCTTACGGAGGGAGAATTTTTTTCCACTTTCCCCTTGGAGATAAGAGGAAATAAAGAAGAACAAGAACTATTAAGAAAATAGAAGAAAACCCAGATGGGTGTGTAAATATATGTGTGTACATGCTTGTGTAGTGTAACCTAAGTGAAAGTAGAAGTAGTATGATATACCCGTCGACCCTTAGGGGTCGACGGGACTATTGAAGAGGTCGATAAATGGCTGGGGGTCAAAAATGGGGTCAGTTAATGTTAATGGTATCAAAAGTTTCAGTGAAAATAAAAGGCTGTTAAATTTTACATTTTTTCATAATTTAAATATTACCTTTTTATAAGTTATTAATATTATTAATATTATCTATTATTATTATTCTTAGTAACATCAGCTGAAGTTCTATTTATGCAATTACTTTTATATAATGTTTGAGGAACGATGAATATTCTGGAACTTGATGAAGGTGATGATTAACTGAAGAGTTTGTGGTCGTCTGGTCTGACCTGGTCTTCAGTTGTGGCATCAACTGCCACACGAACTGCACTTCGTGGGTTTCTGCATGCTTGATATTTTGTAAAATGTAGCGGCCTGGTCACAGACCGAGCCGCGGGGGGCGTTGACCCCCGAAACCCTCTCCAGATATCTCCAGGTATCTTCAGGTATCTGCAGGTATAGTTGCATTTGTTTCCATTTATTTCGTCGGTAATTCTACCATTATTACCAATTTAATATTTGTTTATTCACTTAGATTAGGTTTAGTTAATCGTATACTAACCTACACATCCGTACGATTAACGAACAATAACGAAATAAAAAAAAGTGTGGTTTACGTCTGGCAGCGCGGGTCGCACGTTGAAATTTTGACAATATGTTTAACACGAGCAACAAAATCAGTGGAGATTCGGTTGTATAGTCACTCACTATGTTACATATTTGCATGCAATAAACTGCATTTGTCTTTGCTTGTCTTGTTCGTATCTGAAATGTGTTTGCCTCATCTAGTGAGTAATTAGGAGAAAGCGCAGAGAATAAATATAATATTTGAAGATTTAGGAATGTCGCCGAGGCAAAAATATGAAGCCATAACTCTTATACATTCAATTATTATTGTAAAATTAATAGGAAAGCTCTCCAATTCACCCAATTACATGTGGGTGTAGTAAGGCCAATTAATGTGTTTTGTGTCCTCAGAACATACGAGTAGGCCTTCTCCTCGAGGCCTCCCCATCTAGGCCTACTGAGAAGCGTCCGCCTTGCTTGGTTGGAGTAAGAATGAAGGTAATATGATAAAGCTTGGTAGTCACAATAACGCTCAAGAGGCAGAATCACCATGGTGGTATCAACCAATCATCCACTTAATTAAGGTACTCGAGGACACTGGATACATCACTAAGTTTAATGGTCACCAGACAGATGTTCACTTAACCTAAGTCTTTGTAATTTGTAATTTTCTGTCTACTCTTTTTTTTCTCCTCTTCCCGTTCCCGTTTTCACCTCTCTCTCTCTCTCTCTCTCTCTCTCTGTATATATATATATATATATATATATATATATATATATATATATATATATATATATACATATATATATATCTACTATTTACCCTCTTCCCCCTCTTCCCATTCTTCCTTTTGCCTTTCTCCTCATTTCCCTTCTTTCCTTTCCTGTCTCTCTCTCCCCCTCTCCTCTGTGGTCTTCTGGGGTATTACTTACAAAGTTTGCTCAGACACTTTCGCATGCATAATTGATGTAAAAGCATTTATTCCAGTTCGCAAAGTTACCCCCCTTCTCTCTCTCTCTCTCTCTTTTTCTCTCTCGATTCTCTTTCTGTTTCTCCCCGTCTCCCTTATTGCTTTATCCCTCTTCCTCTCCCTATACTTCTCTCACTCTCCTCTGTTTTCCTTCTCTCCCCTTCTTCTCTGCTCCTCTCCCTCTCCTCTCCCCTTTTCCTCTCTCTTACTCTACGCTCTCCCCTTTAGCTCTCTCTCTCTCCCTCTCCCTTAAGGCTTCAAACTTGGGACACCTCCTACTTGGTCAGATAAGTAATTGTTCAGTTGAGACCTCATTTGCTCAGACAGATTAGATTGTGGAAATTATCTCCCAAGATGGGAGAGGATGTTAAGGTGGGAGAAAGGGGTGTTAAGAGGAAAGAGAAGAGTCTAAGATGGGAGAGGGTGGCGTTAAATGGGAGGAGGTGTTAGAGTAAAGGAGAAGGGGTTAGATGGGAAGGGGTGGTGGGGCAAGATATAAAAAAAAGAAGTCGATAGATGGACATGAGAAGAAGAGGTGGAGAAAGGTAGGCGAGATGTCACGAAGACACTTGGGAAGGATGGGAGATACGTGAGGAGGAAGAAACCTGGATAGAATGAATGATACGTCTGAAGTAAGACACACTGGAAGGATGAAAGATACGAATGAAGGAAGACACTTTGGACAGAAGCAAAGAAGGTTAAGTAACACGCAAGGAATTCTGCTGTTTCCTTTCATTTCATATTCTGATTCTTCTTGATATTCAAAGTCGACTTATGCTACGGTCTTTGAGGTGAGGGAAGGGAAACGAGGCTCTCAGTGCTCTTCCATGTTCTGATGTTCTCGAGTGTATGTGTTGATTAGGGATTGTGAATTATCTCCCTTACTGAGAGAATCACGCTCAGGGAGAGTAGCTAAGGTTTTCACAACGGACGAAGTCTCTCCTCTGGTAGGGAGTGTCCCTACCTCCACAGGACAGTACCAGAGGAGAGACTTCGTCCGCTGTGAAAATCTTAGCTGCTCTCCTTGAGCGTGATTCTGTCCATAGTAAAGGAATAAGTGTGTGCCAGGCCGTAGAAATAGGGTTAGGTGAGCTATGGCGTGATCATTAGCGAGACTCGCATTGTGCAGTTACCGAGAGTTCTAGGTGCTAACTATGAAGTTACATGTTATCTTCACTGCTCTAATATCGATTGTAGATCACAGTGGGTCTCGGTACATTGTTAACTTGAACTCAGGAGGTTTGTTTAATCTGTTGCATTTTGCCCCAGTTCATCCTACGCTCTAAAAGATACAGGATTGGCTAACCTTTCCTGACACAAGGATATAGACCTCTACTGGTACCTGGGTTTCACGAGGGTATTTGTGTATTAGTTCCCAATATATAATATATAGTTCTCCTGTCTTCCATTTATGTTCTTGAATTTGTATTGATAAAGCCACTGGATGGCAAAACGTCTATAATAAAGATACCGAGATGTTGCACATGTGTCTATTTTTATTTTGTCGGTATCGTATACCTTTCATGTACAAGATGTTGAATGAATTCGGAGGTGTGTGTGTGTGTGTGTGTGTGTGTGTGTGTGTGTGTGTGTGTGTGTGTGTGTGTAAAAATCGTCACTTCGAAACTATTCTCCATAGCTTGTATTTTGGGCATCACTGCTTGTGTGTGCTCTAGCTCTTCTCCTTGTAGCTTGTAGCATACGGCTGACTGTGGCACACTTTCTAAGTCTGTCAATAGCTTCAGCCAAAATTCCTAACATATATTTGCATAATGGGAGCTTTGAGAATTTTTTGGATAAGCTTTTAATTTGGATTGGTTGACGTGATGTTTAAATGTGGAACTCTCCAAGCGGAAGGTTGTCACCCATAACAAGCCACTTCTAAAACTGCTATAGCAGGCCAGTGTGAATTCACTGTACCATTCGCCCACCTAAGTGTAGTTCTCAAGCCATACCACGGGTGGGGTTAGAACCCGCGATCAGAGAGTCACAAAACTCCAGACCGACGGGTTAGCCACTGGACCAGCTGGCTACAATAAGATTCATCCAGCTAGGTATATTTCTACACCATAGGAAGGTTTGAATGTGCCACTACTGTGACCACAAACGCAAAATTTTTATAGACGAATCTCACACTAGCATTGCTGTAGCATGATCTGGGTCAAGCTCATTCAAAGCTGTCATAAATAACTCTCGAAACGGGAATGACACTTTTGTAAACAACAAACAAGCCAGTGGATGGCTCACTGGCTTGCTAGTTTTAAAACTGTTTTGCCATTGGTTCGAACCTTCCATTGTGCGAGTTGTTTACAATCGTGTTATTACGACTTCGAGAGTCAAAGAAGCTGCAGTTTCTCTCCTAGTGTGAGTGTTACTATTTATTGAGTTTTGTTGGTGGAAATTGATGTTTTTATGTTAAAAAGTGTGTGTGTGTGTGTGTGTGTGTGTGTGTGTGTGTGTGTGTGTATGAGTAGTCACCTAATTGTACTCACCTAGTTTGTACTCACCTAGTTGTGATTGCAGGGGTCGATTCATAGCTCCTGGCCCCTCTTCTTCGCTGGTTGCTGCTAGGTTCACTCTCTTCTTTCTCCATGAGATTTATCGAAAGTCTTCATAAAGCTATGTATGGATCCTGCCTCCACCACATCAATCTCCAGATTGTTCCACTTCCTGACAACTCTATTACTGAAGAAATACTTCCTAACATTCCTGTCACTCATCTGGGGCCTCTTGTTGCTGTGTCCCATCTCTGAAACATTCTGTCGCTATCCACCTTGTCAAATCCTCTCAATATTTTATATGTTGTTATCATGTGTCATCTATTCCTCCTGTCCGCAAGTGTTGCCAGATTGATTTCCCTTAATATTTTCTCGAAGAGCATGCCCCTTAGCTCCGGGACTAGTTCTGTTGCAAACCTTTGCACTTTTTCTAATTTCTTGACGTTCTTAACAGGTGTGGGTTCCATACTGGTGTTGCATACTCCAATATGGGCCTGGCGTACACAGTGTACAGTGTCTTGAATGGCTCCTGACTTAGATGTTGAAACGCTATCCTTAGGTTTGCCAGTTACCCATATGCTGCAGCTGTTATTTGGTTGACGTGCATCTCAGAAGAAGTTTACGGTATGATGCTCACCCCAAGATCCTTTTCCTTAAGTGAGTTTTGCAGCCTTTGACTCCCAATCTGTACTCCGTCTGCAGTCTTCCTTTTCTTTCCCCAAACTTCGTGACTTTGCACTTGCTGGGGTTAAACTCCAGGACCCATTTGTCGGACTAGGCTTACAGCCTGTCCCGATCTCCTTTGTAGGCTTACCTGATCCTCGCCCACTTGTATTCTCCTCATTAGCTTTACATCGTTTGAATCTATCTCTTCTCTCGTTTCATTCACATATACTAGAAACAGCACCGGACCTTGGACTGACCCTTGTGGAACTCCACTCGATACATTCACCTCGATACATGCCACCTCGTCAATTACCAGCACCCTTTGTTTCCTTCCTGTCAGGTATTCCCTGATCTCTCTGTGTGTGTGTACTCACCTAATTGTGGTTGCAGGGGTCGAGTCACAGCTCCTGTGTGTGTGTGTGTGTGTGTGTGTGTTATGGTATAGCGTGATGAATTTTAAAGTCTTTAATCTTTCCATCATTGTTCTTTTGCTTACAATATTTATTTACCTTCTGCCTTGCTTCCTGCTTTGTCTTGTATTCTTTATGATTATGTTACGTGAAGTCAATATTAAGTTCTGTCGTTCTCAAAATTTTTCTCCGGAACATAACCTCATAAAGCTTTTTTTGGCACAAGGAAATTTGCCGAACCCAAGAAATACATACAGCACTAGGAAAATAAATATGATTTTCTGTCCATATATATATATATATATATATATATATATATGTCGTGCCGAATAGGCAGAACTTGCGATTTTGGCTTAAATAGCAACGCTCATATTGCCATATAGGACAAGTGAAAATTTGTGTATGCAATAATTTCGCCAAAATCATTCTGAACCTAACGGAAAAAAATATATTTCACTGTGTTTGTTTAGTATTAAATTATTGTAAACAAATCTAAAATATATTTAGTTGGGTTAGGCTAAAATAAATTGCTCTTGTTATAATAAGGTTAGGTAAGTTTTCTAAGTTCATTTTGGTGCAAAATTATAAATTTTTACATCAACATTAATGAAAAAAATATATCTTTAAACGTATAAGAGAAAATTTTAGAAAGGACTTAATTTTAAATGAGTTCTTGCTAATTGGCCAGTTTTACATATTAGGCACGACATATATATATATATATATATATATATATATATATATATATATATTTTTTTTTTTTTTTTTTTTTTTCAACAAGTCGGCCGTCTCCCACCGAGGCAGGGTGACCCAAAAAAGAAAGAAAATCCCCAAAAAGAAAATACTTTCATCATCATTCAACACTTTCACCACACTCGCACATTATCACTGTTTTTGCAGAGGTGCTCAGAATACAACAGTCTAGAAGCATAAACATATAAAGATACACAACATATCCCTCCAAACTGCCAATATCCCAAACCCCTCCTTTAAAGTGCAGGCATTGTACTTCCCATTTCCAGGACTCAAGTCCGACTATATGAAAATAACCGGTTTCCCTGAATCCCTTCACTAAATATTACCCTGCTCACACTCCAACAGATCGTCAGGTCCCAAGTACCATTCGTCTCCATTCACTCCTATCTAACACGCTCACGCACGCTTGCTGGAAGTCCAAGCCCCTTACCCACAAAACCTCCTTTACCCCCTCTCTCCAACCCTTTCGAGGACGACCCCTACCCCGCCTTCCTTCCCCTATAGATTTATATGCTTTCCATGTCATTCTACTGTGATCCATTCTCTCTAAATGACCAAACCACCTCAACAACCCCTCTTCTGCCCTCTGACTAATACTTTTATTAACTCCACACCTTCTCCTAATTTCCACACTCCGAATTTTCTGCATAATATTTACACCACACATTGCCCTTAAACAGGACATCTCCGCTGCCTCCAACCGTCTCCTCGCTGCTGCATTTACCACCCAAGCTTCACACCCATATAAGAGTGTTGGTACTACTATACTTTCATACATTCCCTTCTTTGCCTCCATAGATAACGTTTTTTGACTCCACATATACCTCAACGCACCACTCACCTTTTTTCCCTCATCAATTCTATGATTAACCTCATCCTTCATAAATCCATCCGCCGACACGTCAACTCCCAAGTATCTGAAAACATTCACTTCTTCCATACTCCTCCTCCCCAATTTGATATCCAATTTTTCTTTATCTAAATCATTTGACACCCTCATCACCTTACTCTTTTCTATGTTCACTTTCAACTTTCTACCTTTACACACATTCCCAAACTCATCCACTAACCTTTGCAATTTTTCTTTAGAATCTCCCATAAGCACAGTATCATCAGCAAAAAGTAACTGTGTCAATTCCCATTTTGAATTTGATTCCCCATAATTTAATCCCACCCCTCTCCCAAACACCCTAGCATTTACTTCCTTTACAACCCCATCTATAAATATATTAAACAACCATGGTGACATTACACATCCCTGTCTAAGACCTACTTTTACCGGGAAGTAGTCTCCCTCTCTTCTACACACCCTAACCTGAGCCTCACTATCCTCATAAAAACTCTTTACAGCATTTAATAACTTACCACCTATTCCATATACTTGCAACATCTGCCACATTGCTCCTCTATCCACTCTATCATATGCCTTTTCTAAATCCATAAATGCAATAAAAACTTCCCTATCTTTATCTAAATACTGTTCACATATATGCTTCAATGTAAACACCTGATCTACACATCCCCTACCCACTCTAAAACCTCCTTGCTCATCCGCAATCCTACATTCTGTCTTACCTCTAATTCTTTCAATTATAACCCTACCGTACACTTTTCCTGGTATACTCAGTAAGCTTATTCCTCTATAATTTTTACAGTCTCTTTTGTCCCCTTTCCCTTTATATAAAGGGACTATACATGCTCTCTGCCAATCCCTAGGTACCTTCCCCTCTTTCATACATTTATTAAACAAAAGTACCAACCACTCCAACACTATATCCCCCCCTGCTTTTAACATTTCTGTCATGATCCCATCAGTTCCAGCTGCTTTACCCCCTTTCATTTTACGTAAATGCCTCACGTACCTCCCCCACACTTACATTCTGCTCTTCTTCACTCCTAAAAGATGGTATACCTCCCTGACCAGTGCATGAAATTACTGCCTCTGTTTCTTCCTTAACATTTAAAAGTTCCTCAAAATATTCTCGCCATCTACCCAATACCTCCATCTCCCCATCTACTAACTCCCCTACTCTGTTTTTAACTGACAAATCCATATTTTCCCTAGGCTTTCTTAACTTGTTTAACTCACTCCAAAATTTTTTCTTATTTTCATTAAAATTTCTTGACAGTGCCTCTCCCACTCTATCATCTGCTCTCCTTTTGCACTCTCTCACCACTCTCTTTACCTTTCTTTTACTCTCCATATACTCTGCTCTTCTTATAACACTTCTGCTTTGTAAAAACCTCTCATAAGCTACCTTTTTCTCTTTTATCACACCCTTTACTTCATCATTCCACCAATCACTCCTCTTTCCTCCTGCCCCCACCCTCCTATAACCACAAACTTCTGCCCCACATTCTAATACTGCATTTTTAAAACTATTCCAACCCTCTTCAACCCCCCCACTACTCATCTTTGCACTAGCCCACCTTTCTGCCAATAGTCGCTTATATCTCACCCGAACTTCCTCCTCCCTTAGTTTATACACTTTCACTTCCCTCTTACTTGTTGTTGCCACCTTCCTCTTTTCCCATCTACCTCTTACTCTAACTGTAGCTACAACTAAATAATGATCCGATATATCAGTTGCCCCTCTATAAACATGTACATCCTGGAGCCTACCCATCAACCTTTTATCCACCAATACATAATCTAATAAACTACTTTCATTACGTGCTACATCATACCTTGTATATTTATTTATCCTCTTTTTCATAAAATATGTATTACTTATTACCAAATTTCTTTCTACACATAGCTCAATTAAAGGCTCCCCATTTACATTTACCCCTGGCACCCCAAATTTACCTACTACTCCCTCCATAACATTTTTACCCACTTTAGCATTAAAATCCCCAACCACCATTACTCTCACACTTGATTCAAAACTCCCCACGCATTCACTCAACATTTCCCAAAATCTCTCTCTCTCCTCTACACTTCTCTCTTCTCCAGGTGCATACACGCTTATTATAACCCACTTTTCACATCCAATCTTTATTTTACTCCACATAATCCTTGAATTAATACATTTATAGTCCCTCTTTTCCTGCCATAGCTTATCCTTCAACATTATTGCTACTCCTTCTTTAGCTCTAACTCTATTTGAAACCCCTGACCTAATCCCATTTATTCCTCTCCACTGAAACTCTCCCACCCCCTTCAGCTTTGTTTCACTTAAAGCCAGGACATCCAGCTTCTTCTCATTCATAACATCCACAATCATCTCTTTCTTATCATCTGCACAACATCCACGCACATTCAGACTTCCCACTTTGACAATTTTCTTCTTCTTATTCTTTTTAGTAATCTTTACAGGAAAAGGGGTTACTAGCCCATTGTTCCCGGCATTTTAGTTGACTTTTACAACACGCATGGCTTACGGAGGAAAGATTCTTATTCCACTTCCCCATGGATATAAAAGGAAAATTAATAAGACCAAGAACTATTAAGATAAAATCAAAGAAAACTCAGATGAGTGTGTATAAATAAATGTGTACATGTATGTGTAGTGTGACCTAAGTGTAAGTAGAAGTAGCAAGACATGCCTGTAATCTTGCATATTTATGAGACAGACAAAAGACATCAGCAATCCTACCATCATGTAAAACAATCACAGGCTTCGTTTTACACTCACTTGGCAGGACGGTAGTACCTCCCTGGGTGGTTGCTGTCTACCAACCTACTACCTATATATATATATATATATATACATATATATATATATATATATATATATATATATATATATATATATACACTGGCTTTCTCACTCTTTCGTGTTTCGTTATTCATAAAATGGTTATAATATTAACCTCGGTCAGATAACCCAAAGCTCCTGCTGTGGGTCATCATATGACTAAGATCCGCATCGGGAAACACTTGTCCTGTTCCCTGAAAAACATTGTACGTGTCAGTGTGACTTTGTAAATGGTACAAGTAGGACCGAAACGTCGTCGTAAGCTCCTATGTGCGGGTTATTTGTGTATTGTTCCAGTCACGGTATTGTTCCTTTTTGTTCTTTGTACAGGGTTAGTTAGGGGCGTGTCTCGAGATCCTGGTTCTTTCATCGTGAATCGTCAGTTTGAGACAATTCTCTCCATGTTGATGATCAGGCACACATACCTCACCCATAGTCACCTACCTGCAGGTGCTCCCCATACTACCTATCTCTAGGCGCTCCCCATAGTCATTTATAAATGCTTTCATAGTCACCTATCTACAGGTCCTCCTGCCGTCTCTGTGTAACATGGCGCGTGTACTTGACTGTGGAACACGTTCTACCCTTTTGCCCATGACTTCGGCCCTTTCTCTGAGGTATTTTTTATTTTATAATTACCGGGGTGCCTGTTGGAACCTCGGAGAAAAAGTTGACGCGAGTCTCACAACATCGCCAATTATTTTTTTCGTTTTAACTCGCTGTGATAAAAACTTATTTCTGTTGCCTATATTATCGGTGCTATTATTATTATTTTTTTTTACTTTCTGTTAACTTAGCTGTTCTTAAGTTTGTCGTGTTGTACATTTTGTATTTTTAGTTTTGCCGAGCCTGATTTCCTAGGCCTACAGGCTCTGCAGATCTCAGAATTTTCCAACTTTCTCTCTGCCCGGAGGGAAAATTATGCCATTTCAATATCAGCGTAATTTTATTTCCTGAAGTAATAAACGAATTATTAAATTAAATTTCCAATGTTTTCTCCAGATGGAGGAAATGTGGAGAGAGAGAGAGAGAGAGAGAGAGAGAGAGAGAGAGAGAGAGAGAGAGAGAGAGAGAGAGAGAGAGAGAGAGAGAGAGAGAGAGAGAGAGAGAGAGAGAAATGACAATCCTCGCTGAGTAATCAGAGCAGCGACGGACAAATCAACATTAAGTAGTTTTTTTTTACCCCCCAGTCGAATTTTGTATTTATGCTGCTGGGAGCCCTGTTGAGCTCTTCTTGCAGGGAGCCCTGTTGAGCTCTTGCAGGGAGCCCTGTTGAGCTCTATTTGCAGGGAATCCCGTTGAGCTCTTCTTGCAAGGAGCCCTGTTGAGCTCTTGCAGGGAGCCCTGTTGAGCTCTTCTTGCAGGGAGCCCTGTTGAGCTCTTCTTGCAGGGAGCCCTGTTGAGCTCTTCTTGCAAGGAGCCCTGTTGGGCTCTATTTGCAGGGAATCCCGTTGAGCTCTTGCTGGAAGTCCCGTTGAGTTAACCTTGCTGGGAGCCCCGTTGAGCTCTCTTTGCAGGGAGTCCCTTTGAGCTCTCCTTGATGGGAACCCCGTTGAGCTCTCTTTGTAGGGAGCCCCGTTGAGGCCAAGTGTCTACCGACAAGTGCCTTTGACAGCTAACACTGACTGATAAGCTAACTGCAATCCTCACTCAAGGAAACGGACCTAGATGTGATTACAGTGCCCAAAAATATCGCCGGAGGCGCACGTTAATCGAACAACTTTTGCGGTAAATGTGCGACTGCTGAAGTTGATATTAGAATTCAGGAACCTTAACGAAGAGTCGGAGAGTAAGCAACACTAGCATCGAATCTACGCCTGATCAAGCATGTTCAGAAACTAGAGAAAGAGCAACGGTTCTCAATGAGACTAATGAATTATTATTATAATCGTGGGGGAGTGCTAAACCCGTAGGATTATACAGCGCATGTGAAGGGGGGATGGGAGGCATTCAGGCTCAATGCAGTGAACTGGAGCGCAGATCCAATTCCCTAAATCAAGAGCCCCTCACCAGCTGAGATTAATGGGGCTCGGGAAAATTACCCACGAGGAAAGACTAAAAACTGAACCTGATCGAGGGAGACACTTTTGGGACATACATTATACCTAAACTACTTGAAGAAGTGTACAGGGGAAGCTGGAAACGGAAACTCCGGGACACAGTTTGAAGTTAAAGAAACAAATACGCCATGCGAATGGTTGCCAGATAGCGGAATACAATGGATGAAGAAATAACATAGGCAGACTCCATACACGGTTCTGAGAACAGGTATGAAAGGACCTGCAAAGCTAAGAGCGAGTTAGCCAGGTTAGGCCAATTAAGAGACGGGTCCAGGAGCTGTGACTTGACTCTAGAGTACAAGTTGGATCAACAACAAAAGGTGAAGGTCTACAATATGGAACAGCGTTCCATTTTGACTCTAAGGTGAATTTGGCACTGATATGCTGACCCGGTGACTGCTGCCTCGGTCATACCTTAATTTAAAGAAAAACAAGAGTAAATAAAGTTGGAAAGTGCGTGAAACCTACAAGAGAAGATGTAGAAGTAGGAGAAAAGTTATGAAAAGTTAGGGAAAGAAATATAAAAAAGTGAAAAATACACAAGAAGATTAAGATGCATAAGAATGAGAAGAGATGGTAGAGGATTTTTTGTAAATACGTCGGCCGTTTCCCACCGAGGCAGAGTGACCCAAAAAGAAAGAAAAACCCGAAAAGAAAGAAAAAAACTTTCATCATTCAACACTTTTACCATCACTCATACATAATTGGGAACAATTTTGGTGGGCCCCATGTTCAGGTGAAATATATGTAGAGCACGAGTGCAAGCTAAGCAATACACTGGAAACGCATCATTTAGCTTTGTCGCTGTTACAGTCTATCCGCAGCTGCAGCCGGTAGTTTCCTTCGACATGTAACAGCTGTTCTACAGTCCTGTAGCTGTTGAGAAATAAGGGTTAATTATATCAATAATTGCCCCTAAGGAGCATATGGCCATATATTCAGTAACTGAATAATGAACAGTGCTGAGGTTGGACCTTATTAACTCACATTTTTGGGCTCAATGGCCCACCGATCACCGGGTGTATGGGAATCTGCCTAAAAACGTACATTAGTTCTTAACTGCGCAGTCAC
Organism: Cherax quadricarinatus; assembly: GCF_038502225.1. NCBI lineage: Eukaryota > Metazoa > Arthropoda > Malacostraca > Decapoda > Parastacidae > Cherax > Cherax quadricarinatus. The sequence goes on from NC_091292.1 coordinate 60,622,954, forward strand.
TGGAACAACCCTATGTTTAAGTAGACTTACCTGGGTATTTGTATCGGACCCTTAAATTTCACCCAAATATCCGCTGTCTTGATTGAAGAATAGTGTCTTTCGAGGAATGTCGCACGTCCTCCACTCAGTCTAGAAATTTGTAACACTCGCACTGTCATCTGTGTTCTTCAATAACTGTTCTGTATTTCGTTGTAATGTTACTACAAGAAGCTGCCCACACTTCTTTGTAATATTTTTTTGTGATGATAGAGATTGTCTAGTGGTCGAGTACGAACTGTGATAGTTCATTTGTTTAGGTCAATGCATGCGTAACAAGCTTCTCATACCGCGGTTTATAGCAGTCTAACCTATGACGCCTCTCGCTTGCCCTGGGCATCTCCAGACACAAAGGAAGTGCTGATTTAAGCATGTTTCCTTTCTTGCCAAACTTTCCCAGGAAGCAATGTAGGATATTTCATTCCCTGTTGTCTGGGCATAGACGTCAGTGTATAATAGCAGTACTTGTAAATGAATGGGTGCAGGGTTTTCCTTAATTGTCCTGCTAAGGTAAGAGATTAATTGTCTCTCATTAACCCACCCTAGTTGCAACACTGGTCAGCCATGACGTGTCTTACTTGGCGCCCGGGTACAGACATGTGGTATAAATTAAACTTGTTGATCAGAAGCTAGATGACCTCTGCCCTTCCTAAGAGGGTGGTCCCTCAGAGCTGAAATGGGCTAAAAAGGGCGGAAGGGGATAAAAGGGGCTGATACCCTCCCTCATTGAGAAAATTTCTCCACACCATGTAAGGAAAGGTATCAAACTGTGCGCTTAAAAAATGTATGCGAGTTAATGGACCAAACATATGTAATGCAACATTTTAATATACAACTGCATACACGTAAGCCTACAAGTAACGAATAAAATTTGTATATCACCTCTGAAAAGTACACAGTCACTGTACCACTTGCTTTAGCAACTCTGAAATGATTTATTAAAAATATTAATTTATTTTTCTTCAGGAAAAATCAGAATTTAAGTGCACTGTTGGAAATAGATTATCTTTTTTGGACTTCTAAAAATCACTTAACATTCATAAACTATAAATGAGTCATATTATTGTTGCCTTTTATCAGGAGAAAGTTATTTTTCTTGCTTTTTTTCTCTGCAAAATCTTTTAGAATTTTGTCTAAGTTTAAACTCCTGCTAATTTCAGATTCAATGAACACAATAGACATAATATTCTTCTGTTTGGGAGTTATTACTCATCCAAGCAGGTGAAACTGCAGATCTAGAGAGTGTACAGAGATCCTTTACTGCACGTATAAGTTCTGTCAAGCACCTTAACTACTGGGAACGCTTGGAAGCACTTGACTTGTACTCGTTGGAACGCAGGAGGGAGAGATATATCATAATCTACACTTGGAAAATCCTGGAAGGAATGGTCCCAAATCTGCACACAGAAATCACTCCCTACGAAAGTAAAAGACTGGACAGGCGATGCAAAATGCTCCCATAACATAAGTGTCCGGGGCCCAAGACTGTTCAACAGCCTCCCACCAAGCATAAGGGGAATTACCAATAGACCCCTGGCTGCCTTCCAGAGAGAGAGCTGGACAGATACCTAAAGTCGGTGCCGGATCACCCGGGCTGTGGTTCGTACGTTGGACTGCGTGTGGCTAGCAGTAACAGCCTGGTTGATCAGGCCCTGATCCACCGGGAGACCTGGTTGTGGACCCGGCCGCGGTGGCGTTGATCCCCGGAATACCCTCCAGGTAGACCAGAGGACATACTAACGAGACTCAGCTGGTATATCAATCTGCTGGTCATAGGCAGGTCACAGTAAGATGGCGTAGAGGCAGAAGAGTGCTCAAGCACTACATCATCTGTCTGTTCGATATCATTACTGACCCATTTCATCTGATCTAAATGAAACTCTTTAAAGTAACCGGTAGCTAGATCACAAACTTTGTATTTGTTGCCACGAATATGCTCAGCAACGCGATGGGGAAGTGTAATGACTCACGAAATCGTAATAACACGATTGCAAACAAACCATATCACAGGCGGGGTTAGAACCCGCGATCAGAGAGTCGTTAAACTCCAGACCGACGCGTTAGCCACTGGGCCAGCTAGCCACATTAAGATTCATCCAACAGGAATATTTCTACACCATAGGAAGGTTAGCATAGGCACCACATCGACTCCAGGTTGAGGGACTGATTATCTTCTCCTCTTTATCTTTTCTGTATTGGACTAAATAAGCCACTGGTTGGCGAAACGTTTCGTTAATAAAGAATCCAAAATGTTGCACAAGTGTCTCATTCTTCAACACGATGAGGGGCCAGCAAATTTATTTTCAAGCTAAGGCATTGCCGGAGACTTGTTGCTGAAGACTTAGCAACACTATCGTACAACCAACCTTGATCTTGCGAGGTTTGACCAAAGCAATGCGTATTCTGGTAAATTCAGCAGTAGCCTTTGTAGGGGGATATTTCTCATTCCTGAAAATAAGTTATACTTCACGTGTTTTGATCAGAACATTTTCATCAATATAGTAAACTGGTGTAGGTTGGGAATGCAGAGAATATAACTTATAAGAAAGTCTTGTCAACACCGTTCAGAGTATCATGCGGTGTGACTCCTATTGTGGCATTCAGCGCAACGTTGATGGCACACTGCACATTAGGGATGGCATCATCCTACGTAGGGGTGTTAGCACCTATGGTTACCCTAAGTGTACCAAGGACTTTGTTATTCATGAGCTTGGCTAAGCCACTGCTAGCAGGAGGCTGTGCTGCAGAGTCTTGTAAAGATTGCAGAGACTGTAGAGCACAGCGACGCAAAGATCACCTCTGTTGTCAGTAACAATTGATTTGGGAATGGTGTGGGGACAAATAATTCCTTTTTCCTCTCTTTTCCCGTCCTTGTTCCCTTCGCTGGCTCCCTCACCTTGTGTGTTAGAGTGACTTGTAAATGGTCCAGGTCGGACCGAAACGCCGTCATGAGCTTCTCTCATATGTGTGGACTATTTGTGTAATAATTCTTTCCTTACACACACCTGCAATAAATAACATCTGCGGTTTTATCTGTTATTGGGACCAAATGAATATAACGTGTGAAATTATCACCATCATACGCATAAGAATCTTACCCTGGAGTGACGGAGAAAAGTTACCCAGTACGTCAATAAAGACTCTTTCCCAAGGCTCGCTGGTGGCAGTATAAACTTGAGTTAGATTTGGGTGTCTGTGTTACCCTTGTAGAGCATACATTTTTCCACAATGCTCTACATACTCAAAGATATCAGTTGCCGTACTAGGCCAATAGTACTTCAACCTTGCTTGTTTTTGATGGATCAGTTCTGTCCTGGGTGACCAACAACCAGGACTTTGACAGATGTGATGGACTGAACACATCGATTCCAGGTAAAGGGACTGATTACCTCAAACTTCTACTCTCCTTACCCATTTCTACTTTGTATTGGACTGATGAAGCCACTGTGTGGAGAAAATTTCTCCAGGAGGGGGGTATCAGCCCCCTTCAGCCCCTTGAGCCCCTTTCAGCCCTGAGGGGCCCAGCCCTCTCAGAAGGGGCAAGCGTCTTGTTTACTGCTACAGTGAGTAATTGATCACAGATGCCGTACGAGTATTTGACGTGGTCAAGTGACCGATGCTCCTTGCAGTCCAGTGTTGCAAAGTGTATTTTAATAAGAGACAGTACATCTCTTACTTTAGCAGGACAATTAAGGAAAAATCCTGCTCCCTCTTTATTACCATAGTAAAGATAGTGGACATTGTTGTCTATGCTTAAGACAGCAAGAAACAAACATTTTGCTTTGCTTCATCGAGGAAGTGGCAAGGAAGCAAAAGTACTAGGTCAGCATTTTCTTTGTGCTAGGGGAGTGACGGCATGGGGCGCTGTGGCGTCTTCAGATTACTTTTGACTCTACTGAGAGTGACACTGACGCCAGGATAACCAACAAAGAACGATCTGTGCGTTAGTGTGAACAAAGTGTCTCATAAAACACAATAAACACTTAAGAGAAGTGCGATCAGCTTCATCAGTGATAACATTGTGAACAATAAAGACAAATCTTGTGGAACATAGTGTACCAGTGTGCGTTTCCTAGACAATGGAAGACGTGGACATCCAAGGACACTTCAGCTATCAAGTCACCGATACCTGTCGAAGGTGTGAACACCATAGCTCACGTTACAAGAGCAAGGTATGTTACGAATTTCTTGTAGAACGGGGGACTGCGCAGTTCTTGAGTCGCAAGGAGTTTGTAATCAACCTATAGTCGGCAGTAAGGTGTGGACTTTTGAGTCCAAACAAGTATGTATTTTGTCAGCCATCAGTGAATGAAATATGCTGACATAACACCCCCTAGGGGTAATTTATAATCTTACAAATTATATTTCTTGACAGCCCGTTGTGAGATGGTTTCAACAGCTTCTAGACCTTGTCTGCAGGGGCGGCTGTGCAGGTGATGAGTTGTCCTTAAGTTAAGTTTTCACTGTTTAAACTTAGCTGGTAATGCCATTTCTCACAATAATTGGTCCTTCAAACCGGATAAAGGCCACACTGTGGTCCAAATATGTTGTACTACAGTGTACAAATAACCTATGAGCCAAGCTCCTTCGAAAAAAGCTGCAAAACTAGTGTTTTACAATATAAATCAGTATAAATGAGTCCCACCAGACTCAATCACAGAGAATGGGCAGCCAAAAGAAAACGGGCGCTCACCCAGCGTTCACCCAAAGAAAACGGGAGCTGGGTGACTCACCCAACAAGAAAACGGGAGATGGCACCCTCCAACCACTGCTCCAATCTCGAAAATCGCTGACTTCGACAACAACAACCCAAGTGATGTTCAGTTTGTCTGAGTGTATATACACAGAGTGTTTATAATGTTTATAGACAGAAATTAAGAGACAAGATTGTGTTAAAGTTTGTTTCTTATAGATATACCTGTTATATTAAAGGAACTAAAGTGTAAGCTTTCAAATATATATTAACAGTGACATTTATATATGTGTAAGTAATATTCACGTGTGATTTACAGTTATACAGTGACATTTATAGTGTATAGTGAATGAAGTGTATAACGTTATTTACGATTAATCGTGGTCAGGCTGACACAGCAAACTCAAGCCATAAACACCAGCCATATGTACTGTGTACCCTTCATGGTCATTGACCCTGAGGTTAAGCTTAGTAGGTCAGTAGTGTCTGACTCGATTATTGCTGACTTAAACATAACAAAAACTCAGCTGTTTATAGCAGTACAGTGTTTTTTAAACACTCTAAGTGTGGTGCTAGAATTTTCAGTATACCATTAAAATGGCTTGTTTGAAAACTCAGTTTCAGTCTTTACAGACTAAGATTAAACAATTAGAAAATCTAATTTCAGTCTGTATAGGATTAACTCAAGATACAAACATAGATTTTGATGATCTTGAGGTCAAATTCGAATTATTTACACAACGTCTGGAAATAATTAATTCAGACTATACACAATATGAAAATAAATTTCTTGAATCAGATCCATCTGAGGATGAAATTAAAAATGTTTTGGATACTTTTAGTAATCAACAATTAAGGTGGACAGGAGTACAGGCTATCTGCCACAAAACTCTGTTACAGAGACCTACTGTAACTAGTGGTCAAACACCTGTTACACCTGTAACAACAACAAGTGTCCCATTACCAAGCTTACCTACATTGTCATTACCTATTTTCCAAGGTCATAATTATGAAGAATTCATTAGTGGTTTTCAATCCATAGTAAATACACGAACTGACATAGATGAGATTGCTAAGTTCAATTACCTTAAATGTCTTGTGAAGGGAGAACCCTATGAACTGATTAAGTCATTTCCGGTGGTCAAAGGCAATTATCAAATAGCCTTACGTGTCTTAGCAGACAAATACTTCGATGCTGACAAGGCCAGAGTTAGACATGCAGTCTTAATATCAAGCTTGAAGCCACCCAAGCATTGTTTTTCAGACTTACAGGCATTTAGAATTACATTAGACAATAGTCTCAGATCTCTAGATGCTAAATATGACCTAAGACAATGTGATTGGTTTATCAGTGGTATTGTACAAGATAAGTTGTCACCACAAACTATTGAACGATTAAATATTATGTTCAATAAACGCTATTTCACTTGTGAAGAAATTAGCAATGGTTTACAAACAATAGTTTCATGCATGCAAGCAACGAGACAAGATGAAAAATCCACAAATCCAGTGGATAATAAACCTTCAACTCAGTATAAAAAGAGTATACCTACTCCCACTAAACCACATAATGGGAAATCCCATATAGGCATTTATCAAGCTGTGAATACAACAGACAGAAAACAAACTGTCATACATAAACGTACTCCAAAATGTGTACTTTGTGATGGAACACATTGGGCACAGTATTGTATTCAATACACATCAATGGAGGCACGTAAACAACGTGTTCATCAGCTGAAAAGGTGCATCAAGTGTTTAGGTGAACACAAGGGAGGTAAATGCTCACCGAAGAAGTGTTTTAAATGCAAGGGTATGCATCATACAGCATTATGCCCAAATACTTTAGCTGAACAGCAGCAGACTTCCACAGAATCAGGAAGTCAACAAGCAACAGCATTAAATGTGAGAGATAAGTTTAAAGCAACTGCTCTCCCGATAGCTCGAGTTGAGTTATCTAATAAATTACACAAAACCAATGTGCTAATACTATTTGATCAAGGCTCACAAAGGTCCTTCATAAGAAGAACAGTGTTGCAGAAACTGAATAAACAACCCTATTCCAAAATACAGTTAGATATAGCTGGTTTTTTCCACAATTCTGGTAAACAGACATATGACCTAGCCAGAATCACTATTGGTCTAGGAAACAGGAAAAAGACAGTAGAAACTGTGGTAGTAGATGATTTGCCTAAGTCTGTGCAGATCCAGGGATTGAAAGAAACAGTTGCAGCACTGAAAGCAGCTAAGGTCAAGTTAGCCTGTCCTGACATACAGACGGACACAATTAGTCCAATTGATTTAATCATTGGAAGTGATTATTATCACTGTTTTGTGCAAAATATAGTAAGTAAACATGATGTTCACTTGCTGAAAACAGCAGGAGGCCACATGATATGTGGTCCCATTCCCTCTCAAAGTGGGAAAGAAGCTGATATTGATTCAGTGGAAAATGTACTAGTTACGAGAATAACCGCTGATCATGTACCACAGCAAAAATTATCATTACTGGAAGAAATGAATGAACCAGTTGATAAGTTGTGGGATTTAGTTGCGATAGGTATTGATGTAAATAAACCAAGCCCACAAGAGTCTCAGACTTATAGCCAATATTTGGACACTGTCAAATATAAAGATGGACAGTATTGGGTTAGGTTACCATGGAAATTAAATCCACCACATCTGCCTAGCAATTATCGCATGGCTTTCGGACAAATGAAAGCACAAATACATGAGCTCAGGAAGAATCCAGAGCTACTGACTGTCTATGATAATATCATACAAGAACAGTTGGACAATAAATTCATTGAGGAAATTGTCGAAGATAAGTTGAAGACAGAAGCTCATTATCTCCCGCACCATGGAGTCAGAAAAGATTCTGAAACCACTCCACTACGTGTTGTATATAATTGCAGCGCACGTGCAAATAAAGATGTAGCAAGTCTTAATGACTGTCTGATGACCGGACCCTCACTAACTGAGAAGCTTGGAGACGTGCTTATGAAATTTCGCACAAACCCATATGCCTACACGGCTGATATTTCCAAAGCTTTCTTAAGAGTAGGACTACAAGACATAGATAGAGATTATACTCGATTCTTGTGGCCTGAAAATCCACATGATCCTCAAAGTCCTGTGAAAACTTATCGTTTCAAATCAGTATTATTTGGTGCAACATCCTCTCCATTCTTACTAGAAGCTACTCTAAATACACATTTGAAGAAATCTGAAAGTCCCTTCAAAGAAATCTTAAAGAAAAGTTTCTATGAGGACAATCTTCAAGGTACTGTGAATAAAGGGGAGGATTTGAAGTCCTTATACAGAGAAGCTAACAAGGAGATGAAAGAAGCAAATATGCCTCTAAGGATGTGGAATACAAATTCAAAGCAATTAAGGGAACTTATCAAAGAAGATTTCCCTGAAGCTGAAATTCCTGATTGCAACAATATGCTGGGACTTAATTGGAACACACAGGAAGATACTTTGAGTCTCAAAAGGATAAACAATAAATCATGCAGTACACTCACTAAACGTAGTTTACTGTCAGAGGTATCACAATGTTTTGATCCTCTAGGACTCGTCTCACCAATTACCATAAAGGGTAAAATGCTTATGCAAGATGCATGGAAGCTCAAAATTGGATGGGATGAAAATTTGCCTCTAGAAATGAGTCAAGCATGGGAAGAAATATCCAGGGAGTTTAAGCAACTTCATCAAATTAAATTTCCCAGACAAATAGGTCAAGAGGGAAACAAGTACACATTACATGTGTTCTGTGATGCGTCAACCAGAGGTTATGGCGCTGTAGCTTACATGAGTAATGCTGAAGGAAGTACACTAATTACTTCAAAGGCCAGGGTAGCACCCTTGAAGGTCAGAACTGTACCACAATTGGAACTGACAGCACTCTATGTAGGTACAAAATTAGCTGTCTATCTCAACAAAGTACTTGATCATCTCACTATTGAAAAAACCGTGATCTGAAGTGATAATGAAGCAGTTCTCCAGTGGTTAAGAAATAATAAGAGTAAGTTGGTCTATGTACAGAACAGAGTAGCAGAAATAAAAGAGATGCAGAGAGATTATCACTTTCTTCACGTCTCTACCCAAGAGAATCCAGCTGACATGTGGTCACGTGGTGTCCCACTTAAGAAATTTGTGGATAATAAATTATGGCTCAACGGACAGAACTGGCTCTCTAATAAAAATAACTGGCCTCAGCAAAAAGCTCACATTATGCCAGAAGAAACAGTCTGCTTGAACACAGCAGAAATAAGTTATGTAAATACTGCAGACACAACAGAAATAGTCATTGATGGATCTAAATACTCATCTTTGGGTAAACTCTAAAGAGTTACAGCTCTTGTCTTTAAATTCATTAAAGGAATAAAACCTGATTATGAATGTCTTGAACCCATTAAATACTGGGTGAAACTAATACAGAAAGATGTTTTCTCTACAGAATATAAATTTCTAGAAACACAAGATAAATCCCCAAAGAAACCTGTCATGATTAATTCTTTAGGACTTTATCTCGACTCAGAAAGGATTATAAGATGTCGAGGAAGAATTCATAATTCTTCACTACCTAAAGAAGCCATACATCCAATATTGATCCCCAAGAATCATTGGCTAACAAAACTGATTGTGCAAAACGCCCACAGTGACGTGTTACATGGTGGGGTAGCTGACACACTTTGTCATATACGACAATCCTACTGGCTACCTCAAGGTCGACAAAGTGTGAAAAAGCAAATAAAGGACTGTATTACTTGTCGTCACTACGATATGCGAGTATGTCAGTATTCAGGTCCACCTCCATATCCCTCTGAAAGAGTTTGTCATGTCACTCCATTTGAGGTGACAGGTGTAGATTACGCTGGACCAATAATTTTAACCAAAACAGTTGACAAAGTTCCCATCAAGGTGTACATCTGTTTGTTCACTTGTGCTACGACTAGAGTAGTACATCTAGAAGTAGCCACTGACATGTCTGCTGAAACCTTTATCAAATTATTCAGAAGGTTTGCAGCCAGAAGGGCATGTCCCAGACTGATGATTTCAGATAATGCAACGAACTTTGTTGCTGGTGCTGCTTATATAAGCAAGATCTTTGATCAACCAGAAGTACAACAGATGCTGAATCAACGCAGTTGTCGTTGGAGATACATTCCTCCTAAATCTCCATGGCACGGCGGATTTTATGAAAGAATGATCGGCATTGTGAAACGTTGTTTAAGGAAGACTCTTCATCGTCAGAGAATAGACTTAAAAGAATTCCGTACAGTTGTGACTGAAATAGAAAATAGAGTCAACATCAGACCTCTAACTTATGTTACCGATGATCTGGACAATTTAGAAGTGTTAAGTCCATCTCATTTACTCCATGGCAGAAGGCTCGAACCTGTTCCTCCCATGAATGATAAAGAAATCATAGATGATCCTACTTATTTCCAACCTGAGCAACTCAGACGTAAATTCAAGCACCTTAATAAAGTGATTGAACGTTGGGAGAAAATTTGGCGAGAAGACTATCTCACCTCATTGAGAGAACACTTCTATGGAGCTGCTGTTCCTGAAAATCATAAGTCCTTAAGACCGGGTGACATAGTGATTATTGACAATGATTGTCCGAGGTCCCAATGGCCACTTGGAAAAATTGTGACCATATATCCTGATGCAAATGGAATCATCAGGACAGTTGATGTTTTAAGCAAAGGTGTAGTGAATAAGCAGACAATAAATAAACTAGTGCCGTTAGAATTACACAGTGTTGAAAACAAAATTAGTGATTCTCCAGACACCACACAGACTAAAACTGTTCAGAAAAGACAAGCAGCATTGGTGGCGAGTGAGAAAATTAAATTAATGTTAAGTGATGAATAGTTCACCTGCAGCGAACCTCAGCCGCCCCCCAGTGTGGAGAAAATTTCTCCAGGATGGGGGTATCAGCCCCCTTGAGCCCCTTGAGCCCCTTTCAGCCCTGAGGGGCCCAGCCCTCTCAGAAGGGGCAAGCGTCTTGTTTACTGCTACAGTGAGTAATTGATCACAGATGCCATACGAGTATCTGACGTGGTCAAGTGACCGATGCTCCTTGCAGCCCAGTGTTGCAAAGTGTATTTTAATAAGAGACAGTACATCTCTTACTTTAGCAGGACAATTAAGGAAAAATCCTGCTCCCTCTTTATTACCATAGTAAAGATAGTGGACATTGTTGTCTATGCTTAAGACAGCAAGAAACAAACATTTTGCTTTGCTTCATCGAGGAAGTGGCAAGGAAGCAAAAGTACTAGGTCAGCATTTTCTTTGTGCTAGGGGAGTGACGGCATGGGGCGCTGTGGCGTCTTCAGATTACTTTTGACTCTACTGAGAGTGACACTGACGCCAGGATAACCAACAAAGAACGATCTGTGCGTTAGTGTGAACAAAGTGTCTCATAAAACACAATAAACACTTAAGAGAAGTGTGATCAGCTTCTTCAGTGATAACATTGTGAACAATAAAGACAAATCTTGTGGAACATAGTGTACCAGTGTGCGTTTCCTAGACAATGGAAGACGTGGACATCCAAGGACACTTCAGCTTCTATCAAGTCACCGATACCTGTCGAAGGTGTGAAGAACACCATAGCTCACGTTACAAGAGCAAGGTATGTTACGAATTTCTTGTAGAACGGGGGACTGCGCAGTTCTTGAGTCGCAAGGAGTTTGTAATCAACCTAGAGTCGGCAGTAAGGTGTGGACTTTTGAGTCCAAACAAGTATGTATTTTGTCAGCCATCAGTGAATGAAATATGCTGACATAACACCCCCTAGGGGTAATTTATAATCTTACAAATTATATTTCTTGACAGCCCGTTGTGAGATGGTTTCAACTGCTGCACCTCTCCTGCCAACGGTTTATAAGCTCCTTCTCAGCACGTATGCCGTATTCTATTCAAGATTGATGGACTGACCACATCGACTCAAGGTTGAGGGACTGATTACCTCATTCTCCTCCTGTTCTTCAAGATTCTCCTTTGTATGGACTGATGAAGCCACTGTGTGGCGAAACGTTTCCTCAATAAAGATACCCAAGAGTTGCACGTGTGTCTAATTTATCAACATGTCGGTTCTCTGAACCATTCATCTACAAACCTGTCAGACACTGCAACTTCTTGGGATCTTAATACTTGGGAATTCTTCGCTTGCCTAATTCTTGGGCACGACCTACTTCAACATTGAACAAATGTTACACCACCTATGACTGCTGCACCTCTCCTGCCAACGGTTTATAAGCTCCTTCTCAGCACGTATGCCGTATTCTATTCAAGATTGATGGACTGACCACATCGACTCAAGGTTGAGGAACTGATTACCTCATTTTCCTCCTGTTCTTCAAGATTCTCCTTTGTATGGACTGATGAAGCCACTGTGTGGCGAAACGTTTCCTCAATAAAGATACCCAAGAGTTGCACATGTGTCTAATTTATCAGCTTCTAGACCTCGTCTGCAGGGGCGGCTGTGCAGGCGATGAGTTGTCCTTAAGTTAAGTTTTCACTGTTTAAACTTAGCTGGTAATGCCATTTCTCAACACACTGTGTGGTGAAACGTTTCTTCATTAAACATTCCAATGTGTTGCATAAGTGTCTCAATTCTTCAACCAGGACTTTGTGGACTAACCGAAATGTTACCCGCACAGTTTGTCTTGATGGCAGTTTATATTACCCACACAATTTGTGTCTTGTTGGCAGTTTATGTTACCTACTGGTGACTTAACTGATAGATTATCCTACAATTGACTTAATTGATAGAGTATCCTCTTTGGTCAGGAGCTAAATCCTACTACAACTAACAAATTTGATCACTTCTCTAAGCAGGTTTAAGGTCCTCGGTTGTGGAAGCAGAAGCCGTGTTGGGATCCACCAACATGACGGGACAGAGATCAATCATCTCTCCAAACATGACAATTTCCTGACAGGTTGGTGGCAGGTGACTGAGAGTTTGCTGACAGGTTACTGACAGTTTGCTGACAGTTTGCTGACACGTTGCTGACAGATTGCTCTCGTGATGCTGCAAGTATGCTCACAGGATGCTCACAGTATACTGACTGGTTGCTCAAAAGTTGCTAACAATGTACTTACATGATCACAAGAAACAAAATGATTATAGGATGCTCACAAGATGCTTATAAAATACTCACATACCCACAAGGTCCTCACATGCTCACAAGGTGCTCACATTCTCACAAGGCACTCATATGCTCACAATGTGTTCACATACTCACAAAGTGCTTATATGTTCGCAAGGTATCCACATTCCCACAAGGTGCTCACATACAAGGCACTCACAATATTCTCACAAGGCGCTCACAGGTTACTCACAAGTTTATTTCTTGTTTCTTGCTACACCTTTCGTCAGATACCAGATGTTATCAACAGCTATCAACGTTTAACTGATAACTGTTATCAAGTCGCAGGTGTTCTCAAATGGCAGATGTTCTTAAATGGCAGGTGTTACCAAATGGGAAATCTTACCATAATGACAGGTGTTACCATAATGACAGGTGTTATCAGTGGCATGTATTCTCAGATGGCAGGTATCAATAAACAAGCATCGGTGGCTATTATCAAAGAAATGTCATATTTAATTCGTCACATGCAAGGCAGCTGCCATTTTTTCGTGTATTCTCTCTGCTTGTTCCTCTAATAGGACACGTTAGTGCAACATTTAACATTCCTAAAGGTATTTCGAGGTGCGCAACGATTATCGGCTCCGATATCTGCAAAATGCTCCTACCCGAACTGTCAATATCCGGATAAGTGAGTCTGAAGTGGTCGCATTGATTTACTCTGTGCTGTGATTGGCTGGTTGTAAGGATAAATGCAAGCGCCTGTGTTCTGATTGGCTGGCTAGAGGGGCCAAATTGAGCGCCTCTGCTGTGATTGGATGGTGAGGAAGTCATTTAGCAAGTCTGCTGTAACTGGCTGGAAATGATGTCAAAATTAATAACCTTTGCTGTAATTGGCCGACAGGACTGAATAAATTAAGCATCTCTCCCGTGATTGGCTGGCAAGAAAAATAAAATTTAAGAACTTCTGAAGGTACTGAATGAACAGCAAAACTTATTACCTTTGCTTGACTGAATGACAAGAGGTACAAATTAAGCACCTATTCCGTGACTGTCTCGTCTATATATATATATATATATATATATATATATATATATATATATATATATATATATATATATATATATATATATATATATGTCGTGCCGAATATGTAAAACTGGTTAATTAGCAAGAACTCATTTAAAATTAAGTCCTTTATAAAATTTTCTCTTATACGTTTAATGATATATTTTTTTCATTAATGTTAATGTAAAAAAATTAATTTTGCTCCAAAAGAATCTTAGAAAACTTACCTAACCTTATTATAACAAGAATAATTTATTTTAGCCTAACCCAACTAAATATATTTTAGATTTATTTACAATAATTTAATACTAAACAAACACATTTATATATATTTTTTTCGTTAGGTTCAGAATGATTTTGGCGAAATTATTGCATACACAAATTTTCGCTTGTCTTATATGGCAAGATGAGCGTTGCTATTTAAGCCAAGATCGCAAGTTCTGCCTATTCGGCACGACATATATATATATATATATATATATATATATATATATATATATATATATATATATATATATATATATATATATATATATATGCAAACAATCGCAGACGGGCGATCTTAACTATGCAGGACAAGCCACTGGGGGGTGGAAATCTTTAGCTCACGTACTTTCACACTTCTCAGTGCGTCATCAGGAGCTGTGCAATGTTGCAAAGGAGCAACCAAAACAGGGAGAGAGATCTCAGAGTAGCGTAGGTGTCACTGGCCACGGTTACCCTTAGACTGGGTTAGTGGTCGGTGCCAACCCCACCCTACCATCATCCCCCCACTACCCATATAGGGTAGGAGGATTTTTGAGATGCTAAGTAGAAAATTATAAGATAAAAAGCCAGCCCAAATCTTTTTCTAATCGTTTATAAACAGGCCATGTGGTTTAAGAAAATAAGTTTCTCGTTAGATACTGTAGACATGGATAGCTATTATTGTGTGTGACCTTTCCAAATAATGAAAGAAAGGAATACAATACGCTCTTTGTCAGTTTAAATGTCCTGCTCTGAGGTACTCGGATGTTCTACCCATGTACTCAGAAGTATCTCTTCCTACATATCGTCTACTATTTTCTCAGTTGCTGTTAATATGCCATATATGGGGGACTTCTGTGCCTATCCGATAATATTTCTCTGATCTAAATTCTACTAATACCCTTTAACCTTTCCTTACGTTATCGTGTGTGCTTGTCACTGTATGGTACATAAACAGCTACAGGTGTTATATAACCTTCAAAGCTGACTTGGTGTGAAGTTTAGGTACGTAGACACTGGACGGGCATCACCAATCCATCAACCCACCTGACATAATGAACAATCCCGTGATTTTGTATCGCATTGTTGTCTAAGATTGTGTACAATGGACTCTACTAAATAATTATCGAGCTTGTATAACCCATAATTTGAGTTGTATACTGTATTCCTTTCATGTTTCAAGAGGGATAATATATATATATATATATATATATATATATATATATATATATATATATATATATATATATATATATATATATATATATATATATATGAAATTTCTAGCGATTGTAGCAATAACTGTATCTTGAAATCCATTTCACTGTCTGACCACTGTGTGATTTAAGAACTGCTAGCGTCCTCTTGGCACTGCCTCTTCATAACATTACAACAGTGACATCTTGCTCTCACTGTTGATAGTTGCAGCAGTCTTTCACCTCTATTCTTTAGTATTTTATTTTTTATACGTGGTTATTACGGCTCATCTTTTTTCTCATGTTAGGGTTATCCAGCGCCACGAGCTGAAGACGGTGGCGTTTTTGTCGAGGTACAGACGCGCTCCTGTCCAGCGATGCCGGGTCACCTGGAAAAGACCCGGGCGGGACAAGACTGGCGAACCTGCTACATAAATTTCCAGCGAGGCGTGAATAAGAAAATGCTATTGAGAACGCGCGTATTTATTAATGACTTAGTGCATTGCAATGTGGTTTACTGTGGTTAGACTGACAGGGACTTTAAGGGAAAAGTTGAGCAACACAAAAAAGTCTGTTAGACTGACAGGAAAGCTCTGCTTATTTTATTTAAACGTTTTAGAGCAAAAGTTCAATGAATTTACTGAGAGAATTTTGAAATTATTTGTTCCTAAACATCTTGTTTATACCGGATACAGTGAATGATTATATCGTAAAAAAACGACTAATTCCTCAAACCTAAGCAGAGGCAGTCACCAGATGTCATGTTTCTGACAGATGACATCTCCCTCTCTCCCTTTTTTTTTTTTTTTTTTTTTTTTTTACACAGGGTTTGACAAGGTTAGGTTAAGGATCCCTAGCTTTATTGACAAGCTATTTACAGGTTAAGGATTCCTAACTTTATTGACAAGCTAAGAGCTGTTACCTACATCAGCTCATTTGAAAGCATTTTTATTGTTATGAAAATTAGGCAACTACAAGTAGGGAACTACTCTCTCTCTCTCTCTCTCTCTCTCTCACAAAATAAGCACCCACCTTCCTCACACCTTGTTGAAAAGGACTTAAAGATGTGGTCTGAAATATAGTACGTATTTCTGACTGTTTCCAAATAGTGGATATTATCACAATGTACAATATGCTACCACACATTTCAGCTAATCTGAATTGGGTAGGGAGTCGTGTGATCACAGCTTGAAGTGACCTGACATCTGTGACCTTTAGCAAAATTTCTATTGGCTTGAGAGCAAATTGCTGGGTTGAAATTAAATTGTTCTGTAGACAAATGGTAATTTGGAATTGATGCAATGAAGTTAGAATCAGCAATTCGTTGCATTATATAATTATCAGATTAAGAGATTAGTTTGCAATTATCAAAGTCTATACAGTATTCTGGCTGCAGTCACATGCAACATTAAACAGAGCACTGTGTTTGTATTCGTGTTTATTTAGCTTCTACATGAATGGTAGACAGTGTCGACAGGCTGAAGAATTAGACACATGTACAACATTTGGGTATCTTTATTTGTAGAGGTTTCGCCATCCAGTGGCTTTATCAGTACAAATTCAAGGACATAATGGGAAGACTGTAGAACTATGTACAAGAGATGAAGTAATTAGTCCCTCAGTCTTGGAGTTGGTGAAGAGTATCGTAGTCTTGAATAATCTCCAGATTCTTATTTCATATGTATAGCCTATCTGGGCATTGATAAATGAAACACTTGTGCAAGATTTGAATATTTTTAATCTGGAAACGTATCGCCAGCCAATGGCTTCTTCAGTCCAATAGAAAGCATATTAAAAATGGTTTCTAGAAAACAGACAAGTTGATAGTTGCATTTCTAAAGCCATTTATACAGACTATCTCTTCAAATCTTGCCTAATCTATAGTCATGACCTACTTCCACTAGTGGATTTTTCCAGTGGTGACGCCGCCTGCTCGTGAATCTTTCTTGGGAAACGGTTGGCACTGTTTATGGAGTGTTCAGGTACCAGTATGACATTTGCAGTCTTGAAATGGACAGATATATTTTGAATTATACAGTATAACTGTATTATGCTTGTTGAAGGGAAGAACCTAGATGCTGGTAAGGTCTTCTTCTTATCCAAGAAAATACACTTGTCCTCCTCTTCATTGGATCAAATCTGGGCGCCTTCCAGGTCAAAGGAGCTCTATGAGAATTTTTGTCAACATCAATCTTTAATGGTTGATACATAAATAACCCGCACATAGGAGATAGAAATGCTTACGAGGGAGTCAGTGCATATACAGGCGAGGAGGACAAGGACGGGACAAAGAAAGGAAGAAAAAAAAATAGTGGTAGAGGTAAGTAGTCGTAAGATTTTCTCTATCTTACGTGCGAGTTATTTGTGTATTGTTCCAGTCACTGTATTGTGCCTATTTGCTATTTAATGGCTGATGCATTGTATGTAATGAATGGAAAATCTTTCGGGGGATATAGACCGTGCAGGTGCAAATTTTGTTGGATTTTGTGCAATAACTGGAGACAGTGTCTTCAAGCTTACATTGTTGATGTGTTTTCCCTCAATGCAAGTTTTATCTTGATTTTAAATTATGTAAGTTTTATTGTGACTGTTTTAGTAATTAAATTGGTTTCTGTGAAATATCATGAGTCTGTCTCCTCTGATCAGCAATAAGTCAGTGTTTGACATTATTGGATTATTCTAGGTTAAATCTCCATAAGTTACTTTTATGCAGTCAAGCTTAAATAAGACTTATGTACGCCTTAAACGCTTGCCAATTTTTTTTTAGAGAAAAGCTTGGGTTGGTTTTGACCTGTGTGGGTCGCAATTTGCATATTTTTTCGTGGAAGAAATTGGGAAAATTGAGTTGTGGACGAGTAGAATAAATACTCCCGAGTAGCGTCACTCAAGGTAGAACCTTGAGAAGCTTTAAAATGGGTTAGACAAATACATGTGTGGGTGTGGGTGGTGTGAGTTAGACCTAGTTATCTTGGGCCAGTAGGTCTGCAGCAGTGCTTACTCTTTTTTATTCTTTTTTAAGTGGGTGTGGCTTGGACCTGCCTAGCATGGGCCAGTAGGCCTGCTGAAGTGCTCCTGTCTGATGCCAAAATTTTTGAGTGCATCATCAAGTTAACGCTGTTAACTTGATAATGCAACTTGCGATCCTCTTCAAACTTAAGATGCTGGTGAATTTTCGGATATTTATCTGAGATAACAAGACAAAGCCTCTTCGGCTGACCTTCAAAGCAGCTGGTGTTTGATACTGGAAAGTTTATATTAGATTTTGGCTGTCCTAATTTACTATTTTTATGGGAGAAATTGGGATAATATTTCTGATTAGCTTTAACTCCGCAATACAAATATTCAACTGAATTAAACTCACATAAGCCTTAGTTTTGCTAATGTATGGTAGAGTCAGTGTGCTGGTTGGTAACCCATGCCAGACTGTGGCCTTGCGAGAGCTGAGGGACGCCTTACTGAGGGACATCTTACTGAGGGACATCTTACTGAGGGACGTCTTACTGAGGGACGTCTTACTGAGGAACGTCTTACTGAGGGACGTCTTACTGCTGGTAGGTTTGCCTAGTGAGGAAGATGCAACATCTATTGGACCTAGCTCTAGGTTTGAACTAGGCCTACCAGATGCCAGCATGCCTAGGTGGCATGGAATGAAATACAAGCCTGACAAGGGTTACATCGCTTGGGCATGCTACACACAGTCGTCACTACCAAGACAAATGATGGATAAAAACTCGTAAGAAACAAGGCACTGGGATGGATGCTAGGCATGAATGGCAAACAAATGCAACCAACAACAAAAATACTTGTTAAGAAGGGGGAAGGAAAAGTGGGAGGGGGGTGCTAATTAAAAAAAGATGTGGATGGTGCAGGGATCCACGGCAGTGCAACACTGCAGGCAGGAACTCTTTCAGGAAATACGCCATCATGGGATTGAACCCGCCGATGGTTCAACGCACCAGAAGACTTTGCTGTAGCTGAGCCGCATAGCTTGGGCAGGATTTTGCACTGAGAACTGTGTTGCAGGATAGCTGCGGCACAACGTAATGGTGCCAGGGAGTGGAGCATCGTGGGAAACCAGCAGGGGTGATTCAGCGAAGGCACGACCTAGCATTCAGGCTCGGACATTCACATGACTCTTAGTGGCTTAGGCACTCAGATACACAGCTTTGGCCAGGAATTCATGAGGAATTCACAGAGACAGCACAGAGTTAACGAGTAAGTGGTAGTGGAGGTGCCAACGTAGGTGGTGCAGCAAGGCGAGAATCTGCCACCACTCTCACTCGTGGAGCCCAGGTTAGGTAAAATTTGTCAGAAAGCAGGACTAGTGCTTCCTGGAGTTTTGGTCATCTGACCGACGCCTTCCACTGGCTTACCCGTCCACCTATTTAAAGATTATGATTATTATAATCATTAATTACCCATGATAAACTTGACTGCCAGGGACACTTCGAGGGAGAAAAACACCACTAAACTAACCTCTGTCATGCTGTAATTAGTCATTATGAACTGAAGTAGCAGGCAGCGAAGTACAGATGATGCTGAACGCCTGGTTAAGGCAGCATGGGAGGCTAATAAGACCTAGCTAATGCTGCGAAGATTTCCCGTGGAAATGCGCATGTTTAGGCGTGTGTGGTTGGTTGCTAGTCCATGACAGCAGAGACCAAGTGAGGGATTTGGGAAGAGGGGCGTCTTGCGGTTGAAATGCCCGAATCAGCTTGTGACCCCAGCTCTAGGTCTGAACTGGGTTCACCAGACGGCAGTACCAGTCCTACGAGGCATGGTGAGAAATACAAGCCCGGCAAAAGTTACAATTAGGCTGACGTAGTTACGTAATACAAGGTAACAGTCGCGAAACATCCGAAATGCATCAGGTACACGACTTTTCATCCTCCTGTAGCTAATTTCAGAAAGTTTACTTAATATGACTAAAACGTGTAACACTGCTACAAGATTCTACTGTTTTCTTGGGTATTTTTTTATGCTAGAATATGGTAGAACGTTCGTAGGTACATTACACATGAAACGAAAAAAACTTAGGGAAATAAAATAATGACCAAGATGATAGACTTCTTAAATCGGACTAACTATTAGGAATCTCAAGACTAGACTTATCTAGCAGAAGAGATCCATAAGTTATGCCAAAATAAAAACCACGTAACTCATGTAATTCAGATTAACATCATAGAACATTAGAACATCAGTACTAAGATCAAATGTGAATATTGATACCAATGTAAATCACAATTGAGTAAATAAATAAAACAATAATAGTCATTGCTTCCCAACAAAAATAAAAAAAAACAGAACAATAGCACCCGGGTGGTGTGTGGTTGCGGCGCCCTGGGCGGGGCAGATGTGATCAGCGGAGATGCTTGTAGAGGCTGTGGATGATGCTATTCCCAGGGGAGGAATCCCGTTACGGCACGGCCTCTCCAGTCCTCAGTTATAAAAGTGCATTGTGTGGGCGAGATGAGGGGCGCTTTGTGTGCCTTGCCGGGGTGCCACACTCTCGCTCCAGCAGTGCCACTAAGGAACCCACAACCAACCATTAAGGTGCCTCATGCTGTTGCTTGTGCAGGCGGGGGCGGCGGGAGAAGGAGGGGCAGGGGACCCCTCTGTATGTATCCCCCGGGATTCCTCTCCACCCTTCTGCTTTACACCTCTCCCTCTTTCCCGATACTTTCTTTTTTTTTCTCTCCCACACTCTCTTGTAACCCCCGTCACCTCACTTTCTCTCGTCTCTCTTCTCATCCCTTTCTCTTTTCTCTCTCCCATCCTCTTTGCTCTCTTCCTCTCCTTTTCTCAGTATTTTTCCCTCCATATCTTTCATTTTTATCCCTTTCTCTTTCTCTAACTTTCGACAGTCGTTACTTTCACTCCAGCAACACTATAACTCGGATATAAAATATTTACAATATCAATAACAGAGATGAACAAAAGAATGTTCTTCAGAGTGTGAACAGTAGTGACCTCCAGTGCACCTAACAACATCTAACAGGTGCACCTAACAACATTTAACAACAGATGCACCTAATAGCGTCTAACAACAGATGCACCTAACAGCGTCTAACAACAGGTGCAAATAAGAATCTAACAACAGATGCACCTAACAGCATCTAACAACAGGTGCCCTTAACAGCATCTAACAACAGGTGCCCTTAATAGCATCTAACAGGTGCACCTAACAGCGTCTAACAACAGATACACCTAACAGCGTGTAACAACAGATGCACCTAACAGCGTCTAACAACAGGTACACCTAACAGCGTCTAACAACAGATGCACCTAACAGCGTCTAACAATAGGTGACCCTAACAGCGTCAAACAACAGGTGACCCTAACAGCGTCTAACAACAAGTACACCTGACAGTGTCTAACAACAGGTGACCCTAACAGCATCTTGTCACAAATGCCCCCAACAGTCAGTAAGTCACACTCAGCCAGACAGCAAGCCTACAGACACAGTCACACACATGAAACTCCTCCCTGAAGCATCGACCAAACATCAATAATTCATCTCTCATGACAGGCTCTGAAGCCAGGTGGATCAGGATCCAAAAAAAAAGAAACAAGTTGATTTGTCATGTAATTAAATCCCTTGGAGGGTGACAGGTGACATCAGATAATTAACACACTCGTGATAGTGCCAGGATGGTGCCATCACCTGATTAACGCCTCAGCATAACAAGACGTCACCAGGGTTAAATCCGTCTCTCACTGCCTCGCTTCGTACACATTCTGTTTACGATTCAGTTGGGGAAAACATTTTTAGAATTTCGTGTGTTGTATGAATGCCGTGATGGGAGAACACAGGGAGAGTTGACGTTTCGCTCTCTTTTTCTTTATTTTATTTCTCGTTTCGAAGATAAAGTTTAGAGGGAGCAGAAGAGGGGAAACAAAGCCTTGATATTAAGATACAAACACTCAAATACTCAAGACTCAACCTGTTTTTTTCCCCTCATTCACACTTTTAAAATGCTAAACAAATCCGACTCACACATAAAAAAAATAACTCTTTGAAGTGTAAAGTTCTTTGCTAACACGAAGCAAAAAGCGTGAAACTCCGAGGCAAGAAATGCAAACCAAATGTGAGTAAAGGTTGTTTGTGCAGAAATGATAAAGCACTTTAAGAACTGGTTGGACAAATACATAACCAAGTATCGGTATCAACTTAGCACAATACAGTGGTTGACTATGGCCACTAGAACCATAACCTTAGCTTCAGTATTGGTAGTGAGAATACCAGCAGTAGTGGTCAAAATTCCATTTTCGTTTTTTCTATTGATATGTAGTGTTTGTACATTTTTCAGTATGCTCTGGTAAATAAAAAAGATATTTAAGGTGTTAGTGTGGCCAGAAGGAGTGGAGGACAGGGAGAGAGCCTTCTGCTATACTGTAATGACCTAAAGTACAAAAATAAAACTCGGTAGCTAGATTGCAGTTAGTCCCCAGTAGATAACCTCGTTATCTGTCATTCCAATTTTTTCTCTCTCTTATAACTCTTTCATCATTTCTTTTTAATATTTACTCTCTTTTTCATTTCCCTCTTTTCTCTTTTAATTTTTTCTCTCTTTTCTCATTTCTCTCTCTCTTCTCTATTTAAACTTTTCAATCTTTTCTCATTTCTTTCACTTCTCTTTTCTCTCTACACTCTCCCCCAGCCACACGTAACCATCACACAAGACAAGACTTCAGGACACTCGTAGACTCACACAGTGGACAAATATACCTATGTATTTATTGCAAGGATTCTTGTACATGCTACGAATCTAATTAACAAAATATTAAAAACATCCTCAACTTGTTTTCTTCAATACATTTGTATTAAAAATAATACCTATTGTTTTATATTATACGATATATTTATATTACTCGATATATTTATGTTACACGATATATTTATGTTACACGATATGAAACAAGTATTTCGAGTGGGGGGTTAGACTGCTTCTATAATTCAGCACTTTCACTGTTGTTCTAAGTGAGTATTCAAGTTGTGTAAATCAGTAATCTGAATCTCTTCCCCTGTCTGCCCTAATCAGAATTTGCATAGGAAGCTTCTCTCATTAAATCTTTGCTCTGGGGGTATGAGGGAAGGATTGGGGGTGTGACTCCACCACTATGTACTAGGTTAGTGCTGTGTTGGTATACCTACCTATCTGGAGTCTACTTGAAGTGTGTTTTATATTGCAGTATTGCTGGATGCTCCTGTGTGAATGCGTGTTGCTATGTTGGTAAGTTTTGGCATATTGATGTGTGTTGTTACGTTATTTGTTGATATGTTGGTGTGTGCTGCTATGTTGGTATGTGGTGGTATGTTCCTGAGTATTTCTGTACTGGTTAAGGTACTGTGCCTTTTTGTTATCTATATTGGTGTGTTCTGCTACATTGGTGCATGCTTCAATGGTAACGTGTGTTGGTGTGTGTTGCTATGCTGGTGTGTTGTTAGTGCTGCTATTATTGCTGCTGCGTGCTGTTATGTTGGTCCATGCTGCTGCCTGTGTATGCTGTTGCTGCTTCTGCTGCTGTTATGTGGGATAAGATTTTTATCCTAGTTTTATATTTCAGAATATAACCATTTAATTTAATAATCCTCTGAGTTTAAATGAAGAAGAAAAAAAAGACTTTTAGTCCCATTAAGTGAGTTTGGGTCATCGGTCGAGGTGCCGAGCAGCGTCGTGAGGTGAGGTGAGGTCAGGTCATGGAAAGGTTGTACTCCAGCGCGAGCAATCATAAGTGTCTCAGAGGAAGTCGTAAAAGGTTGTGTTGACATGCTGTGAACTGATTTAGAGAAATGGTATTCGGAAGATCATTTCCTCAAAAAGACATTTGGAAGTTGGTACACACTAGTCGACTGACTGACTCAGGGTCGGTGTCAGATTGACTGACTCAGGGTCGGTGTCAGATTGACTGACTCAGGGTCGGTGTCAGATTGACTGACTCACGGTCAGTGTCAGATTGACTGACTCAGGGTCGGTGTCAGATTGACTGACTCAGGGTCGGTGTCAGATTGACTGACTCACGGTCAGTGTCAGATTGACTGACTCAGGGTCGGTGTCAGATTGACTCAGGGTCGGTGTCAGAATGACGTCATGGAAGCAGAGTAAGAATGTACCCGTTTGTATTATGTATTCCCGAGTGCCTGACTTTATACGCTGTCTCTATATGTATTTTTGTTCAAGAGAAGTGTGTGTCCCTGTAACACACACACACACACACACACAAGTGGAGGGAGAAGCAGGAAGGCCAGGACGAATGAAGCCAAACTACAAGAAAGGGGACTACACAGGAATGAGGAACTACCTGAACGGGGTTCAGTGGGACAGAGAACTGGCAGGGAAGCCAGTTAATGAGATGATGGAATATGTAGCAACAAAATGCAAGGAGGCTGAGGAGAGGTTTGTACCCAAGGGTAACAGGAATAATGAAAAAGCCAGGATGAGCCCATGGTTTACCCAAAGGTGCAGGGTGGCAAAAACCAAGTGTGCTAGGGAATGGAAGAAATATAGAAGGCAAAGGACCCAGGAGAATAAGGAGAACAGTCGTAGAGCCAGAAACGAATATGCACAGATAAGAAGGGAGTCCCAAAGACAATATGAAAATGACATAGCAGCGAAAGCCAAATCTGACCCGAAACTGTTGTACAGCCACATCAGGAGGAAAACAACAGTCAAGGACCAGGTAATCAGGCTAAGGAAGGAAGGAGGAGAGACAACAAGAAATGACCGTGAAGTATGTGAAGAACTCAACAAGAGATTCAAAGAAGTGTTCACAGAGGAGACAGAAGGGACTCCAGAAAGACGGAGAGGTGGGGCACACCACCAAGTGCTGGACACAGTGCACACAACCGAGGAAGAAGTGAAGAGGCTTCTGAGTGAGCTAGATACCTCAAAGGCAATGGGGCCAGATAACATCTCTCCATGGGTATTGAGAGAGGGAGCAGAGGCGCTATGTGTACCCCTAACAACAATATTCAATACATCTATCGAAACAGGGAGATTGCCTGAGGCATGGAAGACAGCAAATGTAGTCCCAATCTTTAAAAAAGGAGACAGACATGAAGCATTAAACTACAGACCAGTGTCACTGACATGTATAGTATGCAAAATCATGGAGAAGATTATCAGGAGAAGAGTGGCGGAACACCTAGAAAGGAACGATCTCATCAACAGCAGCCAACATGGTTTCAGGGACGGGAAATCCTGTGTCACAAACCTACTGGAGTTCTATGACATGGTGACAGCAGTAAGACAAGAGAGAGAGGGGTGGGTGGATTGCATTTTCTTGGACTGCAAGAAGGCGTTTGACACAGTTCCACACAAGAGATTGGTGCAAAAACTGGAGGACCAAGCAGGGATAACAGGGAAGGCACTACAATGGATCAGGGAATACTTGTCAGGAAGACAGCAGCGAGTCATGGTACGTGGCGAGGTGTCAGAGTGGGCACCTGTGACCAGCGGGGTCCCGCAGGGATCAGTCCTAGGACCAGTGGTGTTTCTGGTATTTGTGAACGACATGACGGAAGGAATAGACTCTGAGGTGTCCCTGTTTGCAGATGACGTGAAGTTGATGAGAAGAATTCACTCGATCGAAGACCAGGCAGAACTACAAAGGGATCTGGACAGGCTGCAGATCTGGTCCAGCAATTGGCTCCTGGAGTTCAATCCCACCAAGTGCAAAGTCATGAAGATTGGGGAAGGGCAAAGAAGGCCGCAGACGGAGTACAGTCTAGGGGGCCAGAGACTACAAACCTCACTCAAGGAAAAAGATCTTGGGGTGAGTATAACACCAGGCACATCTCCTGAAGCGCACATCAACCAAATAACTGCTGCAGCATATGGGCGCCTAGCAAACCTCATAACAGCATTCCGACATCTTAATAAGGAATCATTCAGGACCCTGTACACCGTGTACGTTAGGCCCATATTGGAGTATGCGGCACCAGTTTGGAACCCACACCTAGCCAAACACGTGAAGAAACTAGAGAAAGTGCAAAGGTTTGCAACAAGACTAGTCCCAGAGCTAAGAGGTATGTCCTACGAGGAGAGGTTAAGGGAAATCAACCTGACGACACTGGAGGACAGGAGAGATAGGGGGACATGATAACGACATACAAAATACTGAGAGGAATTGACAAGGTGGACAAAGACAGGATGTTCCAGAGATTGGACACAGTAACAAGGGGACACAGTTGGAGGCTGAAGACACAGATGAATCACAGGGATGTTAGGAAGTATTTCTTCAGCCACAGAGTAGTCAGTAAGTGGAATAGTTTGGGAAGCGATGTAGTGGAGGCAGGATCCATACATAGCTTTAAGCAGAGGTATGATAAAGCTCACGGCTCAGGGAGAGTGACCTAGTAGCGATCAGTGAAGAGGCGGGGCCAGGAGCTCGGACTCGACCCCCGCAACCTCAACTAGGTGAGTACAACTAGGTGAGTACACACAGACACACACACACACACACACACACAGAGCAAGAAAGGGAAGGTGTTACGTGTCAGTTTTGGAGCCGAGGTCCCGAGGGGAGGCGAGTGAGGGGAGGCAAGGGGAGATGAGTGAAGGGAGGCGAGTGAGGGGGGAAGCAAGTGAGGGGAGGCGAGTAAAGGAAGGCGAGTGAGGGGGAAGCAAGTGAGGGGAGGCGAGTGAAGAGGAAGCGAGTGAGTGGAGGTGAATGAGGGGAGACGAGTGAGGGAAGGAATTATAAGGACATTATTCCTGAAGTTCTCCTCTGTCTCCCTCTTCCTCTCTTGTCTCCTTTTCCATTTTCCCTCTGCCTTTAATCTCGCCTCCCATTCTCCCTCCTCTTCCCTCTCTCTCTCTCTTCGCCCCTCTCCATTTTTAATTGCCCTATTTCGTGTATACCTCTCTCCCCACTCCGCTTTCCAATCTCTTATTTTTTTTTACACAGGGTTTGACAAGGTTAAGGATCCCTAGCTTTATTGACAAGCTAAGAGCTGTTACCTACATCAGCTCATTTGAAAGCATTTTTATTGTTATGAGACATACATATAGGGAACAGGATGAAGTTGGAGCCATCTGTGGGCCAGCATTTTCATTAGATCACCTGACTTTATCTCGTTGACATCATTATGCTGTACGAATGTGTTCCATACTCGAGTCATCCTGGGTATGTATGATCTCAGATGGAGTGATGTTCTGGAGAAGGGTACAGCCAGAGTGAAGTTGCTGCTTTCTGCCCGTCTTGTCGTATAGAAGCTTGCTTCACGCTGTCCTCGAAGTGGATCCGAGTGTGGTACTTTGACAATGTTGGCCAACACATAACCAAAAAAGTATCCAAAACGGTTGGTGTTGAGAAATGGCATTACCAGCTAAGCTTAATTTATAAATATAAATATAGTGAACACTTAGCTGATAAAAGACAGCAATCGTCTACACAGCCGCCCCTGCAGACGAGGTCTAGAAGCTGTCGAAACCATCTTTCAACGGGCTGTAAAGATTTATAATTTGTAAGATTATAAATTACTCCTAGGGGGTGTTATGTCAGCATATTTCATACACCGATGGCTGACAAACTTACCTGTGTGGACTCAAAAGTCCGCCCCTTACTGCCGACTATAGGCTGATTACAAACTCCTTGCGACTCAAGAACTGCGCAGTCCCCCGTACCACAAGAAATTCGTAACATACCTTGCTCTTGTAACGTGAGCTATGGTGTTCTTCACACCTTCGACAGGTATCGGTGACTTGATAAAAGCTGAAGTGTCCTTGGATGTCCACGTCTTCCATTGTCTAGGAAACGCACACTGGTACACTATGTTCCACAAGATTTGTCTTTATTGTTCACAATCTTATCACAAGAGAAGCCGATCACACTTCTCTTAAGTGTTTATTGTGTTTTGTGAGACACTTTGTTCACACTAACGCACAGATCGTTTTTCTTTGTTGGTTATCCTGGCGTCAGTGTCACTCTCAGTAGAGTCAAAAGTAATCTGAAGACGGCACAGCGCCCCATGCCGCCACTGCCCCTTGCACAAAGAAAATGCTGACCTAGTACCTTTGCTTCCTTGCCACTTCCTCGATGAAGCAAAGCAGAATGTTTGAATCTTCCTGTCTTAAGCATAGACAACAATGTCCACTATCTTTACTATGGTAATAAAGAGGGAGCAGGATTTTCCTTAATTGTCCTGCTAAAGTAAGAGATGAACTGTCTTTTATTAAACTACACTTTGCAACACTGGACTGCAAGGAGCATCGGTCACTTGACCACGTCAGATACTCGTACTGCATCTGTGATCAATTACTCACTGTAGCAGTAAACAAGACGCTTGCCCCTTCTGAGAGGGCTGGGCCCCTCAGGGGGGCTGAAGGGGCTGAAGGGGGCTGATACCCCCCTCCTGGGGAATTTCTCCACACTGGGAGGCGGCAGAGGTTCGCTGCAGGGGAACTATTCATCACTTAACATTAATTTAATTTTCTCACTCGCCACCACTGCTGCTTGTCTTTCCTGAACAGCTTTAGTCTGTGTGGTTTCTGGAGAATCACTAATTTTGTTTTCAACACTGTGTAATTCTAACGGCACTAGTTTATTTATTGTCCGCTTATTCACTACACCTTTGCTCAAAACATCAACTGTCCTGATGATTCCATTTGCATCAGGATATATGGTCACAATTTTTCCAAGTGGCCATTGGGACCTCGGACAATCATTGTCGATAATCACTATGTCACCAGGTCTTAAGGACTTATGATTTTCAGGAACACCAGCTCCATAGAAGTGTTCTCTCAATGAGGTGAGATAGTCCTCTCGCCAAATTTTCTCACAACGTTCAATCACTTTATTAAGGTGTTTGAATTTACGTCTGTTGCTCAGGTTCGAAATGGATCCTCTATGATTTCTTTATCATTCATGGGAGGAACAGGTTCGAGCCTTCTGCCATGGAGTAAATGAGATGGACTTAACACTTCTAAATTGTCCAGATCATCGGTAACATAAGTTAGAGGTCTGTTGTTGACTCTATTTTCTATTTCAGTCACAACTGTACGAAATTCTTCTAAGTCTATTCTCTGACGATGAAGAGTCTTCCTTAAACAACGTTTCACAATGCCGATCATTCTTTCATAAAATCCGCCGTGCCATGGAGATTTAGGAGGAATGTATCTCCAACGACAACTGCGTTGATTCAGCATCTGTTGTGCTTCTGGTTGATCAAAGATCTTGCTTATATAAGCAGCACCAGCAACAAAGTTCGTTGCATTATCTGAAATCATCAGTCTGGGACATGCCCTTCTGGCTGCAAACCTTCTGAATAATTAGATAAAGGTTTCAGCAGACATGTCAGTGGATACTTCTAGATGTACTGCTCTAGTCGTAGCACAAGTGAACAAACAGATGTACACCTTGATGGGAACTTTGTCAACTGTTTTGGTTAAAATTATTGGTCCAGCGTAATCTACACCTGTCACCTCAAATGGAGTGACATGACAAACTCTTTCAGAGGGATATAGAGGTGGACCTGGATACTGACATACTCGCATATCATAGTGACGACAAGTAATACAGTCCTTTATTTGCTTTTTCACACTTTGTCGACCTTGAGGTATCCAGTAGGATTGTCGTATATGACAAAGTGTGTCAGCTACCCCACCATGTAACACGTTACTGTGGGCGTTTTGCACAATCAGTTTTGTTAGCCAATGATTCTTGGGGATCAATATTGGATGTATGGCTTCTTTAGGTAGTGAAGAATTATGAATTCTTCCTCGACATCTTATAATCTTTTCTGAATCTAGATAAAGTCCTAAAGAATTAATGATGACAGGTTTCTTTGGGGATTTATCTTGTGTTTCCAGAAATTTATATTCTGTTGAGAAAACATCTTTCTGTATTAGTTTCACCCAGTATTTAATGGGTTCAAGATATTCATAATCAGGTTTTATTCCTTTAATGAATTTATGGACAAGAGCTGTAACTCTTAAGAGTTTACCCAAAGATGAGTATTTAGATCCATCAATGACTATTTCTGTTGTGTCTGCAGTATTTACACAACTTATTTCTGCTGTGTTCAAGCAGACTGTTTCTTCTGGCATAATGTGAGCTTTTTGCTGAGGCCAGTTATTTTCATTAGAGAGCCAGTTCGGTCCGTGGAGCCATAATTTATTATCCACAAATTTCTTTAGTGGGACACCACGTGACAACATGTCAGCTGGATTCTCTTGGGTAGAGACGTGACGAAAGAGATAATCTCTCTGCATCTCTTTTATTTCTGCTACTCTGTTCTGTACATAGACCAACTTACTCTTATTATTTCTTAACCACTGGAGAACTGCCTCATTATCACTCCAGATCACGGTTTTCTCAATAGTGAGATGATCAAGTACTTTGTTGAGATAGACAGCTAATTTTGTACCTACAGAGAGTGCTGTCAGTTCCAATTGTGGTACTGTTCTGACATTCAAGGGTGCTACCCTGGCCTTTGAAGTAATTAGTGTACTTCCTTCAGCATTACTCATGTAAGCTACAGCGCCATAACATCTGGTTGACGCATCACAGAACACATGTAATGTGTACTTGTTTCCCTCTTGACCTATTTGTCTGGGAAGTTTAATTTGATGAAGTTGTTTAAACTCCTTGGATATTTCATCCCATGCTTGACTCATTTCTAGAGGCAAGTTCTCATCCCATCCAATTTTGAGCTTCCATGCATCTTGCATAAGGTAATTGGTGATTGGTAATTGGTGAGACGAGTCCTAGAGGATTAAAACATTGTGATACCTCTGACAGTAAACTACGTTTAGTGAGTGTACTGCATGATTTATTGTTTATCATTTTGAGACTCAAAGTATCTTCCTGTGTGTTCCAATTAAGTCCCAGCACATTGTTGCAATCAGGAATTTCAGCTTCAGGGAAATCTTCTTTGATAAGTTCCCTTAATTGCATTGAATTTGTATTCCACATCCTTAGAGGCATATTTGCTTCTTTCATCTCCTTGTTAGCTTCTCTGTATAAGGATTTCAAATCCTCCTCTTTATTCACACTACCTTGAAGATTGTCCACATAGAAACTTTCCTTTAAGATTTCTTTGAAGGGACTTTCAGATTTCTTCAAATGTGTATTTAGAGTAGCTTCTAGTAAGAATGGAGAGGATGTTGCACCAAATAATACTGATTTGAAACGTTAAGTTTTCACAGGACTTTGAGGATCATGTGGATTTTCAGGCCACAAGAATCGAGTATAATCTCTATCTATTTCTTGTAGTCCTACTCTTATGAAAGCTTTGGAAATATCAGCCGTGTAGGCATATGGGTTTGTGCGAAATTTCATAAGCACGTCTCCAAGCTTCTCAGTTAGTGAGGGTCCGGTCATCAGACAGTCATTAAGACTTGCTACATCTTTATTTGCACGTGCGCTGCAATTATATACAACACGTAGTGGAGTGGTTTCAGAATCTTTTCTGACTCCATGGTGCGGGAGATAATGAGCTTCTGTCTTCAACTTATCTTCGACTATTTCCTCAATAAATTTATTGTCCAACTGTTCTTGTATGATATTATCATAGACAGTCAGTAGCTCTGGATTCTTCCTGAGCTCATGTATTTGTGCTTTCATCTGTCCGAAAGCCATGCGATAATTGCTAGGTAGATGTGGTGGATTTAATTTCCATGGTAACCTAACCCAATACTGTCCATCTTTATACTTACTATATTTTGCACAAAACAGTGATAATAATCACTTCCAATGATTAAATCAATTGGACTAATTGTGTCCGTCTGTATGTCAGGACAGGCTAACTTGACCTTAGCTGCTTTCAGTGCTGCAACTGTTTCTTTTAATCCCTGGATCTGCACAGACTTAGGCAAATCATCTACTACCACAGCTTCTACTGTCTTTTTCCTGTTTCCTAGACCAACAGTGATTCTGGCTAGGTCATATGTCTGTTTACCAGAATTGTGGAAAAAACCAGCTATATCTAACTGTATTTTGGCATAGGGTTGTTTATTCAGTTTCTGCAACACTGTTCTTCTTATGAAGGACCTTTGTGAGCCTTGATCAAATAGTGTTAGCACATTGGCTTTGTGTAATTTATTAGATAACTCAACTCGAGCTATCGGGAGAGCAGTTGCTTTAAACTTATCTCTTACATTTAATGCTGTTGCTTGTTGACTTCCTGATTCTGTGGAAGTCTTTTGTTGTTCAGCAAAAGTATTTGGGCATAATGCTGTATGATGCATACCCTTGCATTTAAAACACTTCTTCGGTGAGCATTTACCTCCCTTGTGTTCACCTAAACACTTGATGCACCTTTTCAGCTGATGAACACGTTGTTTACGTGCCTCCATTGATGTGTATTGACTACAATACTGTGCCCAATGTGTTCCATCACAAAGTACACATTTTGGAGTACGTTTATGTGTGACAGTCTGTTTACTGTCTGTTGTATTCACAGCTTGATAAATGCTTATATGGGATTTCCCATTCTGTGGTTTAGTGGGAGTAGGTATACTCTTTTTATACTGAGTTGAAGGTTTGTTATCCACGGGATTTGTGGATTTTTCATCTTGTCTCGTTGCTTGCATGCATGAAACTATTGTTTGTAAACCATTGCTAATTTCCTCACAAGTGAAATAGCGTTTATTGAACATAATATTTAATCGTTCAATAGTTTGTGGTGACAACTTATCTTGTACAATACCACTGATAAACCAATCACATTGTCTTAGGTCATATTTAGCATCTAGAGATCTGAGACTATTGTCTAATGTGATTCTAAATGCCTGTAAGTCTGAAAAACAATGTTTGGGTGGCTTCAAACTTGATATTAAGACTGCATGTCTAACTCTAGCCTTGTCATCGTCAAAGTAATTGTCTGCTAAGACACGTAAGGCTATTTGATAATTACCTTTAACCACCGGAAATGACTTAATCAGTTCATAGGGTTCTCCCTTCACAAGACATTTAAGGTAATTGAACTTAGCAATCTCATCTATGTCAGTTCGTGAATTTACTATGGATTGAAAACCACTAATGAATTCTTCGTAATTATGACCTTGGAAAATAGGTAATGACAATGTAGGTAAGCTTGGTAATGGGACACTTGTTGTTGTTACATGTGTAACAGGTGTTTGACCACTAGTTACAGTAGGTCTCTGTGACAGAGTTTTGCGGCAGATAGCCTGTACTTCTGTCCACCTTAATTGTTGACTACTAAAAGTATCCAAAACATTTTTAATCTCATCCTCAGATGGATCTGATTCATGAAATTTATTTTCATAATGTGTATAGTCTGAATTAATTATTTCCAGACGTTGTGTAAATAATTCGAATTTGACCTCAAGATCATCAAAATCTATGTTTGTATCTTGAGTTAATCCTATACAGACTGAAATTAGATTTTCTAATTGTGTAATCTTAGTCTGTAAAGACTGAAACTGAGTTTTCAAACAAGCCATTTTAATGGTATACTGAAAATTCTAGCACCACACTTAGAGTGTTTAAAAAACACTGTACTGCTATAAACAGCTGAGTTTTTGTTATGCTTAAGTCAGCAATAATCGAGTCAGACACTACTGACCCACTAAGCTTAACCTCAGGGTCAATGACCATGAAGGGTACACAGTATATGTGGCTGGTGTTTATGGCTTGAGTTTGCTGTGTCAGCCTGGCGACGATGATTAATCGTAAATAACGATGTTATACACTTCATTCACTATACACTATAAATGTCACTGTATAACTGTAAATCACACGTGAATATTACTTACACATATATAAATGTCACTGTTAATATATATTTGAAAACTTACACTTTATATATAAGTTCCTTTAATATGACAGGTAGATCAATAAGAAACAAACTTTAACACAATCTTGTCTCTTAATTTCTGTCTATAAACATTATAAACACTATGTGTATATACACTCAGACAAACTGAACATCACTTGGGTTGTTGTTGTCTTGGTCAGCAATTTTCGAGATTGGAGCAGTGGGTGTCGGGTACCATCCCGCGTTTTCTTGTTGGGTGAGTCACCCAGCTCCCGTTTTCTTTGGGTGAACGCTGGGTGAGCGCCCGTTTTCTTTTGGCTGCCCATTCTCTGTGATTGAGTCTGGAGGGACTCATTTATACTGGTTTATATTGTAAAACACTAGTTTTACAGCTTTTTTCGAAGGACCTTGGTTCGTAGGTTATTTGTACACTGTAGTACAACATATTTGGACCACAGTGTGGCCTTTATCCGGTTTGAAGGACCAATTATGTTGAGAAATGGCATTACCAGCTAAGCTTAATTTATAAATATAAATATAGTGAACACTTAGCTGATAAAAGACAGCAATCGTCTACACAGCCACCCCTGCAGACAAGGTCTAGAAGCTGTCGAAACCATCTTTCAATGGGCTGTAAAGATTTATAATTTGTAAGATTATAAATTACCCCTAGGGGGTGTTATGTCAGCATATTTCATACACTGATGGCTGACAAACTTACTTGTGTGGACTCAAAAGTCTGCCCCTTACTGCCAACTATAGGCTGATTACAAACTCCTTGCGACTCAAGAACTGCACAGTCCCCCATACCACAAGAAATTCGTAACATACCTTGCTCTTGTAACGTGAGCTATGGTGTTCTTCACACCTTCGACAGGTATCGGTGACTTGATAGAAGCTGAAGTGTCCTTGGATGTCCACGTCTTCCATTGTCTAGGAAACGCACACTGGTACACTATGTTCCACAAGATTTGTCTTTATTGTTCACAATCTTATCACAAGAGAAGCCGATCACACTTCTCTTAAGTGTTTATTGTGTTTTGTGAGACACTTTGTTCACACTAATGCACAGATCGTTGTTCTTTGTTGGTTATCCTGGCGTCAGTGTCACTCTCAGTAGAGTCAAAAGTAATCTGAAGACGCCACAGCGCCCCATGCCGCCACTGCCCCTTGCACAAAGAAAATGCTGACCTAGTACCTTTTCTTCCTTGCCACTTCCTCGATGAAGCAAAGCAGAATGTTTGAATCTTGCTGTCTTAAGCATAGACAACAATGTCCACTTTCTTTACTATGGTAATAAAGAGGGAGCAGGATTTTCCTTAATTGTCCTGCTAAAGTAAGAGATGAACTGTCTTTTATTAAACTACACTTTGCAACACTGGACTGCAAGGAGCATCGGTCACTTGACCACGTCAGATACTCGTACGGCATCTGTGATCAATTACTCACTGTAGCAGTAAACAAGACGCTTGCCCCTTCTGAGAGGGCTGGGCCCCTCAGGGGGGCTGAAGGGGCTGAAGGGGGCTGATACCCCCCTCCTGGAGAATTTCTCCACAGTTGGGATCCTCTCCAAGATACGATACTACGTGCCGCAAAATGCCCTTCTCACACTATACCACTCACTTATTTATCCATACCTCACCTATGCTATTTGTGCTTGGGGATCAACTGCAGCAACACACCTAAAGCCAATAATAACCCAACACAAAGCCACAGTAAGAATAATCACTAAATCCCATCCCTGGCAACACCCCCCCCCACTCTTCATAGATCTAAACTTACTCCCTGTTCAGTACATCCACACTTACTACTGTGCAATCTACATCTACAGGACCTTAAATTCCAATATTAACCTTGACCTAAAACGCTTTCTTGATAGTTGTGACAGAACCCACAGGCATAACACCAGACACAAACATCTCTATGACAATCCCCGTGTCCGACTAAACCTTTACAAAAATTCAATGTATGTCAAAGGCCCTAAAATCTGGAACACCCTACCTGAAAACTCTAGAACTGCAGACACATTCATCACCTTCAAAACTACCATTAGAAAACATCTTATCTCCCTGATACACCCTGTCAACTAATTACACGAATACCACCTGGTGGTTCACACTTACACTCACTCACCCATTTGACCATAAACAGAAATATCAATCTCAATCTTAAAATAATGAATCCTAACTAGTCATAAGTTGGCCTGTGATACTCCAATACTGAAACTATGTATTGTGCCAAAACAAAAGCATTCACATTGCTAAACTCACGAACTAGTATTTAGTCACTTAGCCATAATACCAACTTACCTCATAATTTGTAATATTTTAAATTTAAGATTTAATCTAAGTCTGCCCGAAATGCCTAGCCATGCTAGGTGTTCTAGTGGTACACTCTGTAATTATTATTTTACTACATGTAAACCACACAATAACCAAATTCTGTAAACTCAGCTTTGTAATCCTTATAGAGAATAAACTTTGTACATAACAGTAAGGTCACACACAGATCTATCTAGGATGG
The DNA here is from genome assembly GCF_038502225.1 of Cherax quadricarinatus. NCBI lineage: Eukaryota > Metazoa > Arthropoda > Malacostraca > Decapoda > Parastacidae > Cherax > Cherax quadricarinatus. The sequence continues at coordinate 60,659,549 of NC_091292.1, forward strand.
GTCCAGGAGAGAGATGAGGCGTCTTGCTCTGTTCTTTACTCTGTCAAGCAGTCGCACATGAGATGGGAGGCAGGCAAACCAAGAAATTGGAGCATACTCAAGGTGTGACCGTACTTGTGCCTCATACAGAATCTTGTAACCCCTACGTCAAGCAGATGCGAGATACGTCAAAGGGCTGTAAGCTTCCTGGCTGCTTTGTTTCTTCTTCTTTGGTTCTTCATGGTCAGTTTGAAGTCAAATTTCACCCCAAGGATATCAACTTCTTCCCCAGGTACCAACAATCTTCCATTCATACTTACTACTGCTCCGGCATTACCATTATGATGTCTAGAGACCATCATCATTTGTGTTTTCTCAGGTGCAAATGTTACCTGTCATAGGTTTCCCCAAGCTGATATAACTCTTAGCTGGTGATTGATGTAGCTTAGAGCAGCTGACATATCTTTTCTTGGATAAGTAATTGTCAGAGTACAGTCATCTGGATATGCATGGGATCCTGGGATGAGATGAAGAAGGTCATTGATGTAGACATTCCATAACAATGGTCCAAGCACACATCCTTATGGAACACTTGCCCCAATAGGATGTCCTGCTCATTCTGTTCCATTGAGATCTACCCTTAGAGATCTACCGTGAAGGTAATCACTGAGGAGACATTACATAGAGCCTGCAATTCGCAGTGCTTGCAGTTTGGCAAGAGGCCCTGGTGCCACACTCGACCGAAAGCACCAGCAATGTCCAGTGCTACCACACAGCTGACTTTGAATTCGTCCAGTTGCTGGTGCCATTTAGTGGAGAAGTCCAACAACAGATCAGCAGCAGAGTAACCTTTCCTGAAGCCATATTGACAGTCACAAAGTAGTGAGTGGTAGCCAAAGAACTCTGTCATTTGACTTGAGATTATTGTCTCAAGGAGCTTGCCAGTGATTGACAGGAGTGACACTGGTTTGTAGTCGCTGATTTCTGCTCTGCTCTTCTTTTTGTGAACAGGGGCTACATTTGCCTCTTTCCACAGAGAAGGCCATTTACACTGTACTAGGCAGTGCAGAAACATGCGAGTTAGAGGTTCTGCTAGCTGGTCTGCACATGTTCTCAGCAATCTTGGGCTCAACTTGTCTGGGCCCACAGCCCTTTCTTGGTCAAGCGATTTAAGAGGGAAATACACCTCCTCCTGCTTATTGTCGCCACTGACAGTTTTGACACAGTTCTTGCAGCTAGCCAAGGAGGGTCTCTTGCTATATCAGGAACTTGCATTTTGGTAGCAAAGTGTTCGGTAAAGAGGTCCGCTTTCTCTTGACTACTAGTGAAGGTGGCCCCATCCTGTCGATATACCTCTCTTTACCTCTCCATTCTCGTATCTTCTCTTCCCCCCCCTCTCTCTTTGATTTCTTTCTCACCTTTATATCTCCTTTGTGACCCAGATGGCCATGTTTTTTATTTGTATCTTGGTGTATCCATTCTCTCACTCTTCCACCATACGTCTGTATGTGGAAGACGGAGGGAGGGAGGGAGATAAGAAAGCGGTTGAGAAAGTGGGGATTTTTTTTCTTGTGAGAAGAGAAGAGGAGATGTTATAAGGGGAACTAAGAGAAGGAAGGGAGGATGATGAATAATAGAAGAAAATATAGGTGACGATAGAATGAAGTGAGGGGATATGGAGAGTAAGTGGAGAATACGTATATACAAGAAAGGGAGGACAAAGAGGTTAAGGTATGGAGTGAAGGGAGAGAGGGGTGAAAGGAGAGGGGAGTAACGTTATGGAGTGAGGGGAGGGGCGAGCAGAGAGGGGGGAAAAGATATTGAGTGAGGGGAGTGTTTATAGATAGAGCAGACGACGAGTACTTCACCATTCACCCACAACACTCCTCTCATCCACCCACAACACTCCTCTCATCCACCCACAACACTCCTCTCATCCACCCACAACACTCCTCTCATCCACCCACAACACTCCTCTCATCCACCCACAACACTCCTCTCATCCACTCACAACACTCCTCTCATTCACCCACAACACTCCTCTCATCCACCCACAACACTCCTCTCATCCACTCACAACACTCCTCTCATTCACCCACAACACTCCTCTCATCCACTCACAACACTCCTCTCATTCACCCACAACACTCCTCTCATCCACCCACAACACTCCTCTCATCCACCCACAACACTCCTCTCATCCACCCACAACACTCCTCTCATCCACCCACAACACTCCTCTCATCCACCCACAACACTCCTCTCATCCACCCACAACACTCCTCTCATCCACCCACAACACTCCTCTCATCCACCCACAACACTCCTCTCATCCACCCACAACACTCCTCTCATCCACTCACAACACTCCTCTCATCCACCCACAACACTCCTCTCATCCACCCACAACACTCCTCTCATTCACCCACAACACTCCTCTCATCCACCCACAACACTCCTCTCATCCACCCACAACACTCCTCTCATCCACCCACAACACTCCTCTCATCCACCCACAACACTCCTCTCATCCACCCACAACACTCCTCTCATCCACTCACAACACTCCTCTCATCCACCCACAACACTCCTCTCATCCACTCACAACACTCCTCTCATCCACCCACAACACTCCTCTCATCCACCCACAACACTCCTCTCATCCACCCACAACACTCCTCTCATCCACTCACAACACTCCTCTCATCCACCCACAACACTCCTCTCATCCACCCACAACACTCCTCTCATCCACCCACAACACTCCTCTCATCCACCCACAACACTCCTCTCATCCACCCACAACACTCTCATTCACCCACAACACTCCTCTCATCCACCCACAACACTCCTCTCATACACCCACAACACTCCTCTCATTCACCCACAACACTCCTCTCATCCACCCACAACACTCCTCTCATCCACCCACAACACTCCTCTCATTCACCCACAACACTCCTCTCATCCACCCACAACACTCCTCTCATCCACCCACAACACTCCTCTCATTCACCCACAACACTCCTCTCATCCACTCACAACACTCCTCTCATTCACCCACAACACTCCTCTCATCCACTCACAACACTCCTCTCATTCACCCACAACACTCCTCTCATCCACCCACAACACTCCTCTCATCCACCCACAACACTCCTCTCATTCACCCACAACACTCCTCTCATCCACCCACAACACTCCTCTCATTCACCCACAACACTCCTCTCATCCACCCACAACACTCCTCTCATCCACCCACAACACTCCTCTCATCCACCCACAACACTCCTCTCATTCACCCACAACACTCCTCTCATCCACCCACAACACTCCTCTCATCCACCCACAACACTCCTCTCATTCACCCACAACACTCCTCTCATCCACTCACAACACTCCTCTCATTCACCCACAACACTCCTCTCATCCACTCACAACACTCCTCTCATTCACCCACAACACTCCTCTCATCCACCCACAACACTCCTCTCATCCACCCACAACACTCCTCTCATTCACCCACAACACTCCTCTCATCCACCCACAACACTCCTCTCATTCACCCACAACACTCCTCTCATCCACCCACAACACTCCTCTCATCCACCCACAACACTCCTCTCATTCACCCACAACACTCCTCTCATCCACCCACAACACTCCTCTCATCCACCCACAACACTCCTCTCATTCACCCACAACACTCCTCTCATCCACTCACAACACTCCTCTCATTCACCCACAACACTCCTCTCATCCACCCACAACACTCCTCTCATCCACCCACAACACTCCTCTCATTCACCCACAACACTCCTCTCATCCACCCACAACACTCCTCTCATCCACCCACAACACTCCTCTCATTCACCCACAACACTCCTCTCATCCACTCACAACACTCCTCTCATTCACCCACAACACTCCTCTCATCCACCCACAACACTCCTCTCATCCACCCACAACACTCCTCTCATTCACCCACAACACTCCTCTCATCCACTCACAACACTCCTCTCATTCACCCACAACACTCCTCTCATCCACCCACAACACTCCTCTCATCCACCCACAACACTCCTCTCATTCACCCACAACACTCCTCTCATCCACCCACAACACTCCTCTCATCCACCCACAACACTCCTCTCATCCACCCACAACACTCCTCTCATCCACTCACAACACTCCTCTCATCCACTCACAACACTCCTCTCATCCACTCACAACACTCCTCTCATCCACCCACAACACTCCTCTCATCCACTCACAACACTCCTCTCTTCCACTCACAACACTCCTCTCATCCACTCACAACACTCCTCTCATCCACTCACAACACTCCTCTCATCCACTCACAACACTCCTCTCATCCACTCACAACACTCCTCTCATCCACTCACAACACTCCTCTCATCCACCCACAACACTCCTCTCATTCACCCACAACACTCCTCTCATCCACTCACAACACTCCTCTCATCCACTCACAACACTCCTCTCATCCACTCACAACACTCCTCTCATCCACTCACAACACTCCTCTCATCCACTCACAACACTCCTCTCATTCACCCACAACACTCCTCTCATTCACCCACAACACTCCTCTCATCCACTCACAACACTCCTCTCATCCACTCACAACACTCCTCTCATCCACTCACAACACTCCTCTCATCCACCCACAACACTCCTCTCATTCACCCACAACACTCCTCTCATCCACTCACAACACTCCTCTCATCCACTCACAACACTCCTCTCATCCACCCACAACACTCCTCTCATCCACTCACAACACTCCTCTCATCCACCCACAACACTCCTCTCATCCACCCACAACACTCCTCTCATCCACTCACAACACTCCTCTCATCCACCCACAACACTCCTCTCATCCACTCACAACACTCCTCTCATCCACCCACAACACTCCTCTCATCCACCCACAACACTCCTCTCATCCACTCACAACACTCCTCTCATCCACCCACAACACTCCTCTCATCCACTCACAACACTCCTCTCATCCACCCACAACACTCCTCTCATCCACTCACAACACTCCTCTCATCCACCCACAACACTCCTCTCATCCACTCATAACACTCCTCTCATCCACCCACAACACTCCTCTCATCCACTCACAACACTCCTCTCATCCACCCACAACACTCCTCTCATCCACCCACAACACTCCTCTCATCCACTCACAACACTCCTCTCATCCACCCACAATACTCCTCTCATCCACCCACAACACTCCTCTCATCCACTCACAACACTCCTCTCATCCACCCACAACACTCCTCTCATCCACTCACAACACTCCTCTCATCCACTCACAACACTCCTCTCATCCACTCACAACACTCCTCTCATCCACTCACAACACTCCTCTCATCCACTCACAACACTCCTCTCATCCACTCACAGCACTCCTCTCATCCACTCACAACACTCCTCTCATCCACCCACAGCACTCCTCTCATTTACTCACAACACTCCTCTCATCCACCCACAAGACTCCTCTCATCCACTCACAGCACTCCTCTCATCCACTCACAACATTCCTCTCATCCACTCACAACACTCCTCTCATCCACTCACAACACTCCTCTCATCCACTCACAACACTCCTCTCATCCACCCACAGCACTCCTCTCATCCACTCACAACACTCCTCTCATCCACTCACAACACTCCTCTCATCCACTCACAACACTCCTGTCATCCACCCATAACACTCCTCTCATCCACCCACAACACTCCTCTCATCCACTCACAACACTCCTGTCATCCACCCATAACACTCCTCTCATCCACCCACAGCACTCCTCTCATCCACTCACAACACTCCTGTCATCCACCCATAACACTCCTCTCATCCACCCACAACACTCCTCTCATCCATTCACAACACTCCTCTCATCAACTCACAACACTCCTGTCATCCACCCATAACACTCCTCTCATCCACCCACAACACTCCTCTCATCCACCCACAACACTCCTCTCATCCACCCACAACACTCCTCTCATCCACCCACAAGACTCCTCTCATCCACCCACAACACTCCTCTCATCCACCCACAACACTCCTCTCATCCACCCACAACACTCCTCTCATCCACCCACAACACTCCTCTCATCCACCCACAACACTCCTCTCATCCACCCACAACACTCCTCTCATCCACCCACAAGACTCCTCTCATCCACCCACAAGACTCCTCTCATCCACCCACAACACTCCTCTCATCCACCCACAAGACTCCTCTCATCCACCCACAACACTCCTCTCATCTACCCACAACACTCCTCTCATCCACCCACAAGACTCCTCTCATCCACCCACAAGACTCCTCTCATCCACCCACAACACTCCTCTCATCCACCCACAACACTCCTCTCATCCACCCACAACACTCCTCTCATCCACCCACAACACTCTCTCATCCACCCACAAAACTCCTCTCATCCACCCACAACACTCCTCTCATCCACCCACAAGACTCCTCTCATCCACCCACAACACTCCTCTCATCCACTCACAAGACTCCTCTCATCCACCCACAAGACTCCTCTCATCCACCCACAAGACTCCTCTCATCCACCCACAACACTCCTCTCATCCACCCACAAGACTCCTCTCATCCACCCACAAGACTCCTCTCATCCACTCACAACACTCCTCTCATCCACTCACAAGACTCCTCTCATCCACCCACAAGACTCCTCTCATCCACCCACAACACTCCTCTCATCCACCCACAAGACTCCTCTCATCCACCCACAAGACTCCTCTCATCCACCCACAGGACTCCTCTCATCCACCCACAAGACTCCTCTCATCCACCCACAAGACTCCTCTCATCCACCCACAAGACTCCTCTCATCCACCCACAAGACTCCTCTCATCCACCCACAAGACTCCTCTCATCCACCCACAAGACTCCTCTCATCCACCCACAAGACTCCTCTCATCCACCCACAAGACTCCTCTCATCCACCCACAACACTCCTCTCATCCACTCACAAGACTCCTCTCATCCACCCACAAGACTCCTCTCATCCACCCACAACACTCCTCTCATCCACCCACAACACTTCTCTCATCCACACACAACACTCCTCTCATCCACCCACAAGACTCCTCTTATCCGCTAATCACCTACCTACTCTGGAGCCATGTCCACCAACACTTCCACCCACTTCCTTCCACCCACATTCCTCATGCAGCTACCCTCATCTCCACACACCCAGTCAGTCATACCCAACCACCCACCCATGACCATCCCATCACACCAACACTCCCTAACTTTAACATACACACACTCAGATACAACCAAATTCCCATTAAAACAATACACACCTACACACACACTCAAATACACCCCCACACACACACCTACACACACACACTCAAATACACCCCCACACACACACCTACACACACACACACACACACTCAAATACACCCCCACACACACCTACACACACTCTAATCAACATTAACTGCTGACTGCAGTTTTAAGAGCAATAATGAGTGCACTTAAAACTTAAAGAAAAGTGCGGAATCACTGGAAAAGAAATGGAACTAAAGTATAAGAAAATAAAAGAAGAAAATATTTAGAGAGAGAGAAGCGATTATTCGAAGATGTAAACAAGTCAAACATAGTTGAAATAAAACTGAGAAAACGAGGACGAAACGATGAAGGACCGAAACATCCACCTAAGTTTTGCTCTCCTGTGTGCGGGTTCTTTGTGTATTGTTCCAGTCGAGTTATTGCTCCTTTTTATTATTTCTGGATGAAAGACGTTGTTAGGAAGACTTGAAAAGACCTGATAATATTTACAGGTAAATTTTTGTGGATTCATGGTGACTGGATGAAGAGATAAGATGAATTGTCAACGAACAGATGACGGATTACGTCGTCAGGTGAGACCGTCAGAGCTTAGATTCATCCCATTAAAGTGCTTACGAAAGCATAGACAACAGCTCTGGGTCTTATACAAATGTAAAGATATCTTACCAGAATTGCATTGAACTCTCTCTCTCTCTCTCTCTCTCTCTCTCTCACTGTCTCTGTCTCTGTCTCTGTCTCTCTTTCTCTGTCTGTCTGTCTCTCTCTCTCTCTCTCTCTCTCTCTCTCTCTCTCTCTCTCTCTCTCTCACACACACACACACACACACACATCTGACATTTGTGACCCAGAAAAGCAATCAGCGTCTGCGTTGCGGCCAGACAAATATCGCCTCAATGGAGCTAAATAATTGAGGTGACTGGCGGCAGTGCCACCTCCAGGCTCAAACCTAATTATATTTGCTTTCCTTGGCTCTTGTGTACACTCTAGTGCGCGCACACACATACACGGCAGGGTGTACACTAGTACGCGGGTGGGCGTAAATACGGCCAAGTGTACATGGGTACACTGGATGTATACGAATGCACGTTGGTGTGCGCACAACAGGGTTTACATGTGCACATTCCGGTGCACACACACATGGTCTCTCATACATGTGTACTTCGGTGCAAACACACACACACACACACACACACACACAAACGTACACACATCAAAACATCAAGGGAGGGGGAGTTGGTAATTCACTTCCTATTCAGCTGTGAACTTAACAGACAGGGCAAGTGAATCGAATCTCGGTGGGAAACTATCAAAATCCAGAAGGAACAACCACAAGCAAGGGACATCATCCACGTCCCTAAACCATCTGGCTTGGCTAGGTAGGATATTCAGCAATTACATCTCAAAAATGATTCCCTGCATAAATTACTCCAAACATGAGATAATGGATTTCCCATGACCATTCCAAGTTTTTTGGGGGAATAGTACTTTCCCTCAAAAATGAACTTATAGTAGACTATGCCATTCTTGGGGAACAGCATAGATAACTTATCCATTTCATCTTCCAAGTAGCATAACAAGTATGGTACTGGACCGCAAGTGAACAACGTAGTAGCATCAAAGCTTATCAGTGTAAAACCATTCAAGATATTCAGATTCTGCGAATTATCAGTGAGATCTAAGCTATTTAAGCGGGCACTCTAGATGTTACCTCCCACCGATGTTAACACTTTGAACAACCATTTGGACGGGTTATACACATTTAACCTGCAAATAAGAAACTTAAACTTATATCGACGTTTCGGTCTGACATGGATCATTAACTATTTGCCTTTTAATTCTTTATGGACAAGTTATCAGCCGCTGACCCAACATACCTAATAATAGGTCTCGCTGGAAATACCCATATATGGGGTTTAAACTTTCTGTTAACTTGGCTGAGAGGATTATTATCAAGGAGAACGTATGTTTCGTTGCCCTCTAATAAAAAGATTAATTTCTCCAGTATAGTCTACCTTATCCATAATCACTACCACATCCAATATGTTTGCTTTTGTGACGTCTAGGATAATGTTTTAGATCTTGGTATGATTTGAAAACCCGTTGAGGGCGTCCATGGACGCGCCTGATTGGGCTGACCTCCATTTCCTATTCCCTACTGCATTGTATTTGACAAAGCGTTGGTTGCAACACGAAAGGTGCCGCGAGTAAGTCATCCAGTTCCTCTGTAGTTGATTTGCATGTAACACACACACACACACACACACACACAGGAGCCAGGAGCTGAGTCTCGACCCCTGCAACTACAATTAGGTGAGTACACACACACACACACACACACCTAGACGACAAGGGGAAACTAGGCAACATATACATATATGTAATAAAGTTGGTAGAATTACCGACAATATGTAAAGTAAAAGGACACAAGTGCAACTAATGTGACATTTATTGTGGCAACGTTTCGCTCTCCAGGAGCTTTATCAAGCCATTACAAACAATACATGGACACAGAGGGTATATAAAGGCTCTGAGTGAGGTGCAATACTAGTGAGGTACCATTTCGATGTTCACTAGTGGTAGTAGTAGTAGTAGTAGTAGTAGTAGTAGTAGTAGTAGTAGTAGTAGTAGTAAAAATAATACAATATGGAAGAGCAATTAATTCGTACATGAGTAAAAGGATATAAAAGCTATTACTTGGGTAACAAAAATAGGTTGGACAAATATAGACTGGAAAGAGGCAGGTTTTTTTCAGTGTTCACTCTCTGTAATGTGCTTTTTTCATTGTCTGCATCGCTATTGGGCCGTGCAGACCTCCTGCGCAAACGCTCTTCAGTTCCCTGAAAGCAGTAGTGTGAGGTGGTGCTGGTCGCGCCTCTGTCGTCAGACCAGGAGAACTACTATTAGTCAACATGGCGTGCAGTTACAGACGCAGGATTAACACTGTCGGTGTTGAACTTCTCAGTGGGGCAATAACGCCAGCCTCAGCCCAGGTATTACTACCTAAAATAATCAGAGACACGTATGGCATTCAGGATGGAGAGTTGTACGGCGTAGCATTGAACGGAGCACGTAGATTTTTTGTGAAACTGCTCTCGGCAACGGTTTACGAGTCGTTGGTCAACCGTTTTCAGGACGTAAGTCTTGATGCAACACCAGCTGTGCGTGTGAGGATGATCGATGTATCCAGACATTATACATGGATTAAATTGCGTAATGTCCCCTTTGAGGCGGATGAGGCAGATATCAGAAACGTATTTGAGGAATACGGAACTGTTCATTTGGCCCAGCATGGTAAGTGGGTGTCGGGTGCCTACACAGGTATGCCGGAGGGCACTTTTAACCTAAAAATGTCATTGCGACACCCCATACCGTCTTACGTGTACCTAAAGGAATTCAGGACACAGGTCATGGTGTCATACGCGGGGCAAAGGCGTACCTGCCGACTATGTGGGGAATATGATCACATAGCGGCGGAGTGTGGGAAGCGGCAACGAGCTCCTGGCCCAGAGGCGGAGACATCCGCTTCTACACCAAGGGAAGCAGGTGTTGATCAACGACGTGAAGGAGGGCGTGGTCGTCTATGGAGCGAGATAGTGGATGAGGCGTATAAGGCTGGGGGAGAGGGTGAGGCCCTTGACCAGTTACCTGATCCAGACACACTTCCAGTGGATCGAGTTGAGCAAAAAGTACAGGAGGAAGTGTTGGAAATTGAGGAGGAATTAGCCGAGGTGTTGAAGTCCTTGTCACCGCCTGAGGAGGTGGCTGCTCCTGGCAGGGTAGTAGAAGATGAGGTGAAGGCTGTGGGGCATCAACAACAGAACTATTCGGACGAAGGGAGTGACAGCGTGACTGAGGTGTCACCGAGATCTTTGTCACTGTGTACAGTGGAGGTAGAGGTACATTGTGAGGCATCCCTAGACCAAGCCATGGAGGATGCGCCTGTCACAAGAAAGAGAGCCGCTGCATCGGATTCAGATGATGTCCTAACGCCGGCGCAGAGGACTGGGAAGCAAATATGGGCAGAAGGTGAAGGTAGTGGTGGCCATGACAGGAGGCACCGAAAGAAGGGGGGGGGGAGAGAGGGAAGTGTGCAGGTGACAAGTGGTCCCACACGTTCTGGTGGCCATCGGAAGAGTGAAGAGAGGAGGCAGGGGTGGAAACTCTAATAGGCCTCCGGTGTATGACAGTAAACGTTAATGGTTTGTGTAATAGTGTAAAGAGAGAATGGTTTCGAGAGTTTCTGAATAAATTTAGAGTGGATGTTGTGTTCCTACAGGAGCACAATTTTAAGGAGGGTAGGGTGTTGGAGATGGAGGGGTTTCAGGTGGTAACCCTGCCATCTGCCCGTTTAAAAGGGGGGGTGGGTATCTTAATTAGGGAGGCGAGCCCGTTTGTTTTGCAGAGAAGTGAGGGGGGGGGGAGGGGGAAGGGTGTTGCGCGTAGATGGTTTGTGGATGGGAAAACGTGTGGCTTTTATTAGTGTATATGCGCCTGCAGAGAATAATGTACAGGTGAAGCAGGAGTTTGTGTGCGAGGACCTTGTGTTTTTTTTCCGTGCATTACCGGAGGTGGCAATAGTAGGAGGTGATTGGAACTGCGTCATTAGGAGGGCTGATGTGGAACCAAAAGGGGCAGGTTATGTGTCGGTGGCCCTACGAGATTTATTGAGGGATATTAGGTTAAGAGACGCATTCGAGGGGGGGGGCGTGGGAGACAGAGCATACATTTGTTAGGAGAGGGTATGCAGCGAGGTTAGATAGAGTGTATCTTTCTCACGGGGTTGTAGTGAGAGCTTTCAAAACTGTTGAAGTTGCATGGTCAGATCATAGAGCAGTGTTGGTGGAGGTTGGGTGGGAGGCGCTTGCAGAAATATACAGGAGTTACTGGAAATTAAATATAAGTGCATTGAGTGATGAGGAGGGGTTAGAGGGATTTTCTGTCCTATGGAAGGAGCTTAGTGAGGAGGCACAGAGAGTGGAAGATGTTGTACAATGGTGGGATTGTGTTGCCAAGGAAAGAATTAGGAAATATTATGTGGGGGTGGGCAAACGTATAAATGATTTTAAATATGGGCTTTCAAATTATCTGGAGGACAGGTTAAGGGGCTGTTATGAGAAGGGGGCTGTGGGGGGCAACTATCCTATGGATGAAATTGTCGAGGTCAAGGGGAGACTGAGGGAGTTACAAAATGAGAGGTTTCAAGCGGTAAGGGTGCAGGCAGGGGTAGAGGAGGTGCTTTGGGGTGACAAACCATCGGCGTGTGTGTTGCGACGTCAAAAACAAAGACAGCAGGTTACAGCTATTCCGAGGTTAGAGGTACACGAGATGGCGGGGGGTTATAGAATGGGTCAGGAGATACTAACTACAAAAGGAATGTGTGTGTATGCGGATAAATGGTATGAAGGGTATTGGACAAGTGGGAAGGTGGGAAATGTGGATTTAGAGAAGGTGTGTGAGTATGTGACGTGTAATTTAGGGAATAGTGATAGAAAGGCTTTAGGGGGGGTAATAACAGAGGAGGAAATAGAGTTGGCTTTAAGGGGAATGAGGAAAGGCAAAGCACCGGGAATAGACGGTCTCCCGGCTGAATTTTATCTCCAACATTGGGAGGTGATAAGGGGTTTCATGGGTAGGTTATTTAATCAGATGAAGGAGAAGGGTGTGATGGGGGACAAGCAAGCAACAGCAGTTGTAGTGTTGGTCCCGAAGGGTAAGGGGCAGCACACCCTCAAGGAGTACCGTGCCATATCCCTGTTATGTGCTGATTATAAGTTGTTCGCTAAAGTCTTGGGTAATAGGTTCAAATGTGTGGTAGGGAGAGTGGTTTCGAAAACGCAGTATGGTTTGCCTGGAAGGTCGATGATTGAGGGTCATGGAATACTGAGAAGTTTTGTGGAGTCAAAAGGGGGGGTGAGGGAGGGCGGCGTTGTTGGCTTTAGACTGGCAGGGGGCCTATGACAGGGTGGAACGAGGAGCATTGGGAGCTATACTTAGGAGGCAGGGTTATGGGGATGAAATAGTTAATTGGGTAACCACGTTGTACAATGGTGCCAAGATGAGGGTACAGATTAATGGATGCTTGGGGGAGGGGATTGTAATGGGTAGGGGACTTAGGCAGGGGTGTCCCATGTCACAAATGTTGTTTGCATGCATTCAGGACCCCTTCTATAGAATGGTTGAACGTTGTGTATGTGACACGAGTGGAGGTGGGGGGGGTGGGGTAGGGAAAGTGTGGCCGGGAATAATAGGATACGTAGACGATACAACAGTCCTGGTTCGGGAGGGGATGACGTTGGGTGTTTTGGATGCTGTTGTGCAACAGTTCGGAAATGCAACAGGGATGCAGGTAAATAGAGAGAAGTCAATGATCATGGGGTTGGGTGATTGGGTGGAGGGGGGGGGGGAGATGTAACGTTGTGAGAAAACAAACGGTGTCTTTAAAAATTTGTGGTATCACCTATAAGGGTGATTTGGAAGCTGCTCGGGAGGAAAACTCGAATAGATTAATGGAAAGGATTCAGGGGCGTCTGGGTGCATTGCGACCTCATCATCTGACTCTCGTGCAACGAGTGATTGTTATAAACGTATTATTGTATAGTAAGGTTTGGCACGTAGCAGCCGTGTTCCCATTAACAGGGACGGCGATTGTGGGAATTCTGAGACGAGTGTTTAACTTTTTGTGGGGTTCAAGGTGCGATTGGCTGAGGAGAGAGGTTGTAATGTTACCTGTGCGCCAGGGTGGGTTGGGGTTGATGGATCTGAGGAGGAGGATTAAGTGTGTGTTTCTTAAATGGGAGGTTTTGCGCGAAGGTGTGAGTGGAGGGCAGCTGGGAAAAGTACATGATAGGTTGGGTAAGTTGTATGGTGGTGTGGAGTTGAGGGAATGTGAAACTATTTTGAGGGCTTTGATGTTGGTTAGAGAACCCAGGAAAATTCGAGTAGGGGTTTTGTGTAAGCTGCTTGCAGACAGGATTGTTGTACCAGTTGAGGGATTGTTCCCCATGTACGCATGGACGAGTATTTGGTATAGGTTTAGCAGGTTGAAGTTAAAGCCTAGGGTAAGGGAGGTAATGTATCGTTTTTTGCATGGCATACTACCGTCGGGGGAGGTTTTAAGAACCAGAGGGGTAATTGTGGGCGGAAGGTGTGGAATCTGTGGGGAGGATGAGACGGCGTTCCATGCTGTATACTTTTGTGGGGAACTGGAGGGTGTTAGGTATTGGTTAAGTAGGGTAGTACAGGGGGTGGGGGGCAGAGGGGTGTCGGTTCTGCGTGCACTAAGCCTAGATGTGGGAGGGTTCAATGCGAGTGTTATACGAGCTTTGGATTATATAATAGTGGATTATATATATATATCGTGGGTGATGAGGGGGAGGGGGAATTGTGAGGTGCGGAGGCGGGTACTAGCGGTAACGGTTTATCGTACGATGTGTCGTAATAGAGAACTGTATGGGAGGAGGTGGGAGAAGGATTTTTCGGAAGGGTATAGAATGTTAACGTTAGGTTTTCTCATCAATCTACGACTTGGGCTGAGTGAGTAAGGGGGGGGGGGGGGTTGGGGATTACATACGGGAAGGGGGTTTTCAGGGGGGCACAGCGGGATCGCCTCCTGGGGAGGGGTGTGAGTGTAGGTGTATGTGGGTATATGAAGGTGTAGATGAGTGGCATACATGTATGTAGCATGCAAGTGGGCACAGAAACCAAAGATGATATCAAGTAATTACGTAGTACCTGAATGGAAAATTCTGTGTTTGATGTGTCAGGGTCGTCATGACCTTCTTCATGAATTAAGTGTGAATGGTGTCAAGATTATAGTTTTAAGACCGTGAAGAGCTTTAGGGCTTATTAAATTATGTCTTTATTTTAGCATTATATAATGTGAACGATAATGACTTCCATAAATTTGTAATGCCTCGTTAAAAGTTTGTAATGGGAGAGTATGGTTTAGTCTCTTACTTTATATAATGTGCTCAGCCGGTGGAAGAGGCTGTATTAATATTTAGTAATATTTGTTAATATTTATTTAGTATAAGTGTGAGGCTTAGGATTTGATTTTTGATTTAGGATTTGATTTTGATTTTGATTTTGATTTTGATTTGATTTGATTTGATTTGATTTGATTTGATTTGATTTGATTTGATTTGATTTGATTTGATTTTGATTTTTTTCAATGCTTAAAAAGAGATTGTAGTGAGGCACGTATGTATGTGCTTAGGTACTTCTTATTGTATAGGGGTTAATTTTGGGAAGAGTATGTGATTGTTTTTAACTGAGATTGGGATGTAAGGTTATTACTCTGTTTATCTCCTGTGAAGGAACCTTTGTCATATGTCCGTCATAGTATGTTAACTATACAAATCTGAAAGTTGTATATAGTTTATATTTTATATAGTTTATATAGTTATAGTTTATTTTGTTTATCATAGTATGTTATATGGAAAAGTTTGTGTGTATATGGGTAACCTCTTTTATGTCAATTACAATGTGTTGTTAATAATTGGCTAGTGTATGTTGTGTAGGATTGAGGATCCTACTGTATCCATTTTATATCTTATTTTAATATCAAGCTGTAAAGTTTTTAAATAAAATATAAAAAAAAAAATGTGCTTTGTGTAGTATAACAGGAGAGACTATGTGATGGCAGGGTTTACTGTTTTCAGGAGGATTCTTGCTAAGACTTCGGAGATGGTGAAGCTGCCGTTGTTTTGTTTAATTGTATTCGAAACAGCGATCAGTGCTGATTCAAGGCACTTGCGTCTACGGAAGTTAGTTTCTTTGATCACTAATTGGGCGTCTCTGAATTTCATGAGATGATTGGTGGAATTTCGGTGTTGTACACAGGTGTTGTTTAAGTTGTCGTTCCTGCATGCGTAAATGTGTTCATTGAGGCGGGTGTCGAGGTTTCTTGCTGTTTCACCTACGTTGAACTTGTCACAGCCTCCACAGGGTATAGTGTAAACTCCTGCATTGACTGGTTCGTGGTGCTTGGGTTTTGTCCTGGTTAGATCCTTTATTGAAGTGGTAGAAGCGATGGCGACTCTTCAGATCATCAATTCTCCACGCATCAACACCGCTCCCAACAAAGTTATAATTCTTCCCAACGTCTCAAAAGTACTTTCACAAGCTAACACCAGAGTCGCCATCGCTTCTACCACTTCAATAAAGGATCTAACCAGGACAAAACCCAAGCACCACGAACCAGTCAATGCAGGAGTTTACACTATACCCTGTGGAGGCTGTGACAAGTTCTACGTAGGTGAAACAGCAAGAAACCTCGACACCCGCCTCAATTTACGCATGCAGGAACAACAACTTAAACAACGCCTGTGTACAACACCGAAATTCGACCAATCATCTCATGAAATTCAGAGACGCCCAATTAGTGATCAAAGAAACTAATTTCCGCAGACGCAAGTGCCTTGAATCAGCACTGATCGCTGTTTCGAATACAATTAAACAAAACAACGGCAGCTTCACCATCTCCGAAGTCTTAGCAAGAATCCTCCTGAAAACAGTAAACCCTGCCATCACATAGTCTCTCCTGTTATACTACACAAAGCACATTACAGAGTGAACACTGAAAAAAACCCTGCCTCTTTCCAGTCTATATTTGTCCAACCTATTTTTGTTACCCAAGTAATAGCTTTTATATCCTTTTACTCATGTACGAATTAATTGCTCTTCCATATTGTATTATTTTTGTTACTACTACTACGACTACTACTACTACTACTACTACTACTACCACCACTAGTGAACATCGAAATGGTACCTCACTAGTATTGCACCTCACTCAGAGCCTTTATATACCCTCTGTGTCCATGTATTGTTTGTAATGGCTTGATAAAGCTCCTGGAGAGCGAAACGTTGCCACAATAAATGTCACATTAGTTGCACTTGTGTCCTTTTACTTTATATATATATATATATATATATATATATATATATATATATATATATATATATATATATATATATATATATATATATATATATATATATATGTGTGTGTGTGTGTGTGTGTGTGTGTGTGTGTGTGTGTGCAATAAGATCACAGTAAACAGGTGATTTCAGAGTATGTAAAACAACCACTGTGAAAGAATAGTGAAATTCCAAGCGCTTTCGTGACTGCTCACATTATCACATTATTGATAATGTGAATAGTCACGAAAGCGCTTGGAATATCACTATTCTTTCACAGTGGTTGTTTTGCATATATATATATATATATATATATATATATATATATATATATATATACTTACACTTAGGTCACACTCTACATGCATATATATATACAACCAAGCATATATATAGACAACCCTCTGGGCTTTATTTGCTATTTTCTTACTAGTTCTTGTTCTTGTTTATTTCCTGTTATCTAAATGGGGAAGTGGAACAGAATTATTCCTCCGTAAGCCATGCGTGTCGTAAGGGGCGACTAAAATGCCGGGAGCAAAGGGCTAGTAACCCCTTCTCATGTATACATTACTAAAATTAAAATGAGAAACTTTTGTTTTTCTTTTTGGGCCACCCTGCCTCAGTGGGATGCTGCCGGTTTGCTGAAAGAAGAAAGAATACATATATATATTCTTTGTATTAAACAGTGACACATACGATTCGATCTCATCAGCGAGATCATTTGCGTATATCAGGAACAATAACTGCCCCAACTTGTCTATTTTAACGCTGTCTTCCTCATGATTTATTCTTTTTCAGGTCTTTCAGGTTCTCGTTCATATATTTTGTGCATAAATTTGTGGGGAGCACAGTATCAATCTTTTTTGTAACCCAGAACGAGGGAGTCTCACCCAGCCTTGCCGTTCTTGTTCAATGCTCGTAACTCAGCCGTAGAACTTCAAGAATTTTATTAGCAGTATTGCTAATTCCACAAACAGTGCTGGTTTTGTGATAAACATTTTCCCCACGCTAAGGGAAGATCGGAGGGCTGGGAAGAAAGCTTGTGTGTGTACTCACCTATTTGTACTCACCTATTTGTGGTTGCAGGGGTCGAGTCCTAGCTCCTGGCCCCGCCTCTTCACCGGTTGCTACTAGGCCCTCTCTCTCCCCGCTCCATGAGCTTTATCAAACCTCGTCTTAAAACTGTGTATGGTTCCTGCCTCCACTACGTCATTTTCTAGGCTATTCCACTGCCTTACAACTCTATGACTGAAGAAATACTTCCTACTATCTCTCTGACTCATTTGTGTCTTCAACTTCCAATTGTGGCCTCTTGTTTCTGTGTCCCCTCCCCTGTGTGTGTGTGTGTGTGTGTGTGTGTGTGTGTGTGTGTGTGTGTGTGTGTGTGCAGGACTACTAGTGTGAGTGAGAGGCAGTAAACCACTCCATCACAAACTGCAGTTCTTAAAGGCTAACAGACTTCGCTGTAACTGCCGAAGGGCGGTCAATAAACTGTCCTTCTGGCATCAACAATGCACTCTAATTCCCATGCGAATCGAATCGCATAATTCTCCTCTTCCTTCTACTTAGCCACACTTTAAAGGGCTCAGACTCCATTTGCATACAGAATTTGCATATTCTTTTCTCTGCTAATTTTTGTCGGCTTTATTCCCAGTCACGATTTGTGTCTTGGCAAACGTGGTTTGCAGCGTCTTAGGAATTCTATTTTGATTTTTTTTTCATGTTAATTCTGTTTGTAGATGGGGTGGGCTAAATGTTCCCTGATTATTTTTAATAGCTTATGTTGGGCGCTTAAGTTGTTTGTGTTGGCGATAAGTGAAATTGAACTGAGGGTGTGTGTGTGTATGTTTGTGTGAAAAGAGAAAAGTTACTATAATTCATTGTCTATCTCGACTTTATAAGTGCTTATCATCCCTCCTCTTCCTGACACCATCTAGGAAATTATATTTTAGTTCTCTTCTTCATTCCTATTTATTAACACTGGGATCTATTTCATAGCAGAGTTTTCAGCTTTTGTTTATATTACATAAATAACCCGCACAGAGGAGAAAATACTTCAGACGATGTTTTGGCCCGACTTGACTATTAACTAGTCATGTATGTGCGGATGTTTTGTGTACATTGTTCCAGTCACTGTATTGTATCTTTATATTCTTTGTTTATTTATCTTTCTTAATAAACATTGGGAATTATAATTAATGTAACATTTATTTTGAATTCCCTTTCAAGTTTCACCATCTGTATGCCAGAAGCAAGTCAAAAATTTCACCTCGTCATGAGTGAGGTATCTTTTAGGAGATACTGTAATGTTTATTTGTAATTTCCCTAAAGTTACCTTTTTATCTTGCATGTTTGAGTGACTTGGCACTTAACCTACTTTACATTCCATCTTTCTTTCTTCAGTTCATCTAAATCTTCGTGTAGAGGTGTTTAGGAATTTTTGCATTAGATTTATACAACTGCAAATTCATCCCTTTATCTCTGTATTCCTCCTGGCAAATGATGGATAACGCGGAAGGTGTCAGTGAGATGAGCTCATGATGTGGCTCATCACATGATAAATACTGTATGATGTGAAGCATCACATGATAAACACCCCATGATGTAGGCCATCATATGATTAATTACTCCATGTCTCCAGTCATCCCATGACAGAGACCAGTGTACAGACTTATTCCCATTTTCTCATGACAAATAATAATTACTGGGACAACTATTGATTTTTACTTTATTCTAAATGAAATAAGCTTTCAATTGTAATTGTTTGCTTTTTATCCCTCTCATGTTTTGTAATCTTTCAGATAATCCTTGAGAACTCTATTGTTTTTTCTCTAAAATATAAGTGCATAAAAGCTTGAGTGGACATGTATGATTTTGTTGATCTGATCTAAAGTGTATCACATGAAGCAATTTTTTTCTCTTCAAATACATCAGCTGCTTTTCTATGATATATTCCAGAGCGTCAATAAACCAGGTTTACTGTTTACAGGATTTTTCCTATGGCCTTTCCTGGGATGCGTCAGTAGGTTATGCCTGAAATTTAAATTACTCCTATGACCTTACAGCAGGCTCCTGCACCACTACACACTACAGTAGTTTCCTGCATCACTATACGATACAGTAGCCCCTACCTCATTACACGCTACAGCAGCTCCCTACACTAATACACGCTACAGAAGCCCTCTGCACCACTACACAATACAGCAACCCCCTGCGCCACTATGCCCCACAGCAACTCCCCTGCCACGCCACGGACCAAATGATGAATCAAGTACCATAAAGGACGCCGTAACTTCACGCTTGAAAGGAACGAAGGAGAACGCAGAGAGCCCTAAGGTAAATCCCCAGAGGTATTTTTGGGGAGCGTAACGTCGCAGTAATTGTGTTTAAGGAAGACGGAGGAGGAACACAGGCCGTCTCTGGGATATTCCCACGCTGTTATGGCCGACTTTATATTGTTTTAGCATTTTTGTTAATAGTCCAGTAAAATTATTTATTCAGGGGTTGTTAAAAATGCTTGAACATGAATTTTAAACCCGTAAAGGCTAGACATCTCGCATTTAACTTAGTTGGGAAAATCGTTTTATATTCAATAATTTTTTTTGGATTCCCGAATGTTTGTTGATCTTATGGTCGATGATTTAGTCAGACAGCGCTGTGTGACCCTGGTGGTTTAGCACTTAGTTTTGGTTATAATAATAATCATTATTGGTCAGATAAATGCACCTAGCACTAGTCTAAGGACGGGTGAAGGTTGGGTAGCCAACTGTTAGTGGTTGACCATGGTAGCAGTGACTGCTAGACACATGTGCAACAGTTGGGTATCTGTATTATTGAAACGTTTCGCCAAAGCAGTAGGCTTCTTCAGTCAAATACAGAGGAAGCTCTGTATATGACTGAAGAAGCCTACTGTGTAGGCGAAACGTTTCAACAATTAAAATACCCAAGTTGCAGTGGCGGCTCGTGCGGGGGTGCTGCAGTTCCGCAGCACCCCCGCACGAGCCGCCACACCCAACTGTTATACATGTGTCTGGCTGATCAACAGTGACTGCCAGCTTACCCGAGCTGGGCACAGTGATCTGAGTCCTGCCTTGGTGAATATCATCATATCATCGAGAACCTCGAGTAACACACCCACCTTAATCCAACCAACGACTGTAATTTCGAAATGCCTAATTTCGAAGCTGAGAAATTCTTAACTGTCAGAGTTCTCTGGTTACATCTCTGTGACCGAAGAATTCTGGCAATTTTTTCAAGTGTTACGTAGTGTGAGGAGCAATGGTTTTCAAATCCGTGTTTGTCCAAAGACAATTTCTTAGTTTGAATGTATAGTATCGAAGTGAAATGGGTCACGAATGAACTCAATGCCAATTTGAAGTCGTTGAAATCAGAAAAGAGTGATTCAAATTTCTGAGACAAATTTTTCACTCTGTTGTCGTAGGATTGCCTCATTGTTTTGTCCAATAGAAATCTAGACAGATGTGTGAAATGGTTCGATTTAATTTTTTGAGTTTGGTGATGAAAAGTAGCGATGGGAAAGGGAGTGAAGGCAAGAATTTTGCTGGAAACGTATCGTCATCAATAATACAGTTGACATCAATAACATACTACAATAAAGAAAGCCCCTTGTTATCCAGAGCATTTCGGGTAAATTAGGTCAGTTTTGTCCCAGGATACGACTCACACCAGTCAGCTAACACCCAGGTACCTATTTTGCTGCTAGGTAAACATGGACAACAGTTGTCTTAAGGAAACACGCCTTAATGTTTCCATCCGTACCGGGGATCGAACCACCAACCCCAATGTGTGAGTTGAATGCGCTAGCAGTTGAGCTTCGGAGTCAAGATGCAACCAGCACACGCCGACAGGGGACAAAAGTTTTTTATATTTTATCAGTGCCAAAATATCGCATACTCAAATTCGCCACACTTTCAAGGTAAATTAGCCACTTGAGGGAAGATTTGGCGACAGAGTTACTTGCCCATTTTGGGGCTAGACCGTCTCCATTCCATGTTCACCTAAATTTTTTATCTCTACTCTTTGAGCATTGACAATGCAGTGAGATACGATCAGCTAATCGCCATTAACGCATTTGTCAGCAGCTGCTTCAATAGCCTGAAGAGTGCATTTTTTTCATTCAATCACTACCTTCCTTCACAACCCTTTAGCCGTCTTTCTAATCCCCTTAAGTCTCATTTAAACCCTTGTGCCTTTTTCCCAGTCCTTCAGCTCCTTTCCGATCCCATATCTTTATTATCCGTTAGTACTCGTACCTTCCCTTCGGTCTCCTTTCCAATCTCTCAGCTATGTTAAAAACCGTTACTAACCTTACCAGTCCCTCAGCCCCGTTTATAATCATTACTCTCCTTTCCAATCCCTCAGCTCACAGTATTCTTACTGAATTGCTTCAGTTTACTTTCTACTTTCTAACCCGTCAGCTGGTATACCAATCACTCGGCTTCCCTTTCTAACCCTTAAGCTCCCATTTCAAGCCCTAATCCCCCTTACCAATCTCTTAACCTCCGTTTTCAACCTTTCCAATCCGATATTTCCTTGTTCAATACACAAGCCACCTTCCATAATTCCGGCTTCAGCACATGTGGAATATTTCAGAATCACTAACGTTTCTCGGGAACTTCTGGAGACATGAACATTTAGATTCAGAGTCCACACTCTGAACATAGTTTGCTATATATTGGAATATTCCATTTTCTTTACATCATTCTCTTAAAGTACATATTTACACAAATAACCCGCACATAAAAGAGAGAAGCTTACGACGACGTTTCGGTCCGACTTGGACCATTGACAAAGTCACACTAACAGAGGTGGAGCAGGACGGCTATATATAGGCAGGAAGAGGTGGAGGTAGTAGTAGTAGTAGTAGTAGTAGTAGTAGTAGTAGTAGTAGTAGTAGTAGTAGTAGTACAAAAATTGTATATAATACCGACAAGATGAAATTAAGACACATGCACAACACCCGGGCATCCCCATCGAAACGTCCACAACAAAGACAACCAGACGCCGCACATGTGTCTTAATTTCATCAGTAGTTGTAGTAGTAGTAGAAGAAGAAGAGGTAGTAGTAGTGGTAGTGGTAGAAGTGGGAAATAAGGATGACGAGCCAGTCAAAAACGAAAACAAAGGAAGGGGAGCACTGCAAGAGAGCTAGATGCCCACAGAGGGAGAGCAAGCGCACAGAGGTGCGTGAAAGGGGAAGTGGTGAAATAAAATAAATGAAGAAGGAACAGAAACACGAGACAGGAGAGAGAAAGACAACCCAGAGGAGAAAAGGAAAGGGGAAGAGGAAGAAGAAAAAGAAAGAAAAAATGAGGATTCAGGTTAAGTCACGGGTGTTCTGAAGTTTGGAGCATTTTACAATGTAGTGGGAGAGGAAGGCATCTACAGAGACGAAGCCAGGGCTAAGGTTCATACAAGGAAAGTTGTGTATTAGAGAGGATTCAACTAGACGGCGACTGTTCGAGTTGGAAGTAGGGAAGACAGGTTTAGCAGAAGACTAGTCAATAGGATGGCTATGATCTCTGACGTGACAGAAAAGAGCATTGTTAGTGTCGGCAAGCCTAACACTATTTTTGTGCTCCCTAAGTCTGTCAGAAAGAGATCGACCAGTTTCTCCGAAGTATTGAAGAGGACAGGAGGAGCAAGAAATAGAGTAGACACCAGGAACATCTGTAGAGGGAGGACTGGTATGAACGAGATTAGTGCGAAGAGTGTTAGTCTGGCGGAAGGTAAGCTTGATGTCTAAGGGACGGAGAGAATTGTTGAGATTAGAAAGACCGGAAATGTAGGGAAGGCAGAGGATAGAAGAGTTCCCATGAGTAGAGAGTTTGGGAGAGAAGAAATTGCGTTTAGCACGTGAGAGGGCAGAGTCTATGAAATGGGAAGGGTAGCCAAGACGGGAGAACGAATTACGAAGAGTGGAAATTTCTGCTGGAAGGAACTGAGGTCCAAATCGGACCGAAACGTCGTCGTAAGCTTCTCTCTTTTATGTGCGGGTTATTTGTGTATCGTTCCAGTCACGGTATTGTGCCTTTTTGTTATTTAAAGTACATATTTCTTTTCTATAAATCTTGATGGATTTAAAAGCACTGGGTTATCAATGCTTCTAATTTATATGAAACAAAATTCGCATGTATATTTTGAGGTTGAAAATGGCAAGTGCAGTATTACTCTGCAAGATATGTTGCAGGTGTTGCTGAGAGGTGACGCCTGTATGCAAAACGTGGCTCTTCTGAACGCAAGATTGATGTGTGTGTGTGTGTGTGTGAGTGTGTGTGTGTACTCACCTAGTTGTACTCACCTAGTCGAGGTTGCAGGGGTCGAGTCCTAGCTCCTGGCCCCGCCTCTTCACTGGTCGCTACTAGGTCACTCTCCCTGAACCATGAGCTTTATCATACCTCTGTTTAAAGCTATGTATGGATCCTGCCTCCACTACATCGCTTCCCAAACTATTCCACTTACTGACTACTCTGTGGCTGAAGAAATACTTCCTAACATCCCTGTGATTCATCTGTCTTCAACTTCCAACTGTGTCCCCTTGTTCCTGTGTCCCATCTCTGGAACATCCAGTCTTTGTCCACCTTGTCAATTCCTCTCAGTATTTTGTATGTCGTTATCATGTCTTCCCTATCTCTCCTGTCCTCCAGTGTCGTCAGATTGATTTCCCTTAACCTCTCCTCGTAGGACATACCTCTTAGTTCTGTTACTAGTCTTGTTGCAAACCTTTGCACTTTCTCTAGTTCCTTTACGTGTTTGGCTAGGTGTGGGTTGCAAACTGGTGCCGCATACTCCAATATGGGCCTAACGTACACGGTGTACAGGGTCCTGAACGATTCCTTATTAAGATGTTGGAATGCTGTTCTGAGGTTTGCTAGGCGCCCATACGCTGCAGCAGTTATTTGGTTGATGTGCACTTCAGGAGATGTGCCTGGTGTTATACTCACCCCAAGATCTTTTTCCTTGAGTGAGGTTTGTAGTCTCTGGCCCCCTAGACTGTATTCCGTCTGCGGTCTTCTTTGCCCTTCCCCAATCTTCATGACTTTGCACTTGATTGGATTGAACTCCAGGAGCCAATTGATAGACCAAGTTTGCAGCCTGTCCAGATCCCTTTGTAGTTCTGCCTGGTCTTCGATCTAATGAATTCTTCTCATCAACTTCACGTCATCTGCAAACAGGGACACTTCGGAGTCTATTCCTTCCGTCATGTCGTTCACAAATACCAGAAACAGTACTTGTCCTAGGACTGACCCCTGTGGAACCCCACTGGTCACAGGTGTACTCACCTATTTGTATTCACCTATATGTGGTTGCAGGGGTCGAGTCATAGCTCCTAGCCCCGCCTCTTCACTGATTGCTACTGGGTCCTCTCTCTCCCTGCTCCATGAGCTTTATCAAACCTCGCCTTAAAACTATGTATGGTTCCCGCCTCCACTACGTCACTTTCTAGGCTATTCCACTGCCTGACTACTCTATGACTGAAGAAATACTTCCTAACATCCCTTTGATTCATCTGAGTCTTCAACTTCCAATTGTGACCTCTTGTTTCTGTGTCCCATCTCTGGAACATCCCGTCTTTGTTCACCTTGTCTATTCCGCGCAGTATTTTATATGTCGTTATCATGTCTCCTCTGACCCTCCTGTCCTCCAGTGTCGTTCGGCCGATTTCCTTCAACCTTTCTTCGTAGGACAATCCCCTTAGCTCTGGGACTAGTCTTGTTGCAAATCTTTGCACTTTCTCTAATTTCTTGACGTGTTTGACCAGGTGTGGATTCCAAACTGGTGCTGCATACTCCAGTATGGGCCTGACGTAAATGGTGTACAGAGTCTTGAACGATTCCTTACTGAGGTATCGGAACGCTATCCGTAGGTTTGCCAGACGCCCGTATGCTGCAGCAGTTATCTGATTGATGTGCGCCTCAGGAGATATGCTCGGTGTTATACTCACCCCCAGATCTTTTTCCTTGAGTGAAGTTTGCAGTTTTGTGTGTGTGTGTGTGTGTGTGTGTGTGTGCGTGTGTGTGTGTGTGTGTGTGTGTATGTGTGTGTGTGTGTGTGTGTATGTACTCACCTAGTTGTACTCACCTAGTTGAGGTTGCAGGGGTCGAGTCCAAGCTCCTGGCCCCGCCTCTTCATTGGTCGCTACTAGGTCACTCTCCCTAAACCTTGAGCTTTATCATACCTCTGTGTGTGAGTATGTGTGTGTACTCACTTAGGCGTACTCACCTATATGTAGTAGAAGGGGTCGATTCATAGCTCCTGGCCCCTGGACGTTTGTGTGTGTGTGTGTATGTGTGTGTGTGGGGGTGACTTGTATGTGTTTGTGTATGTGTGTGTGTGAACGTGTGCTGTAGGGTTCACTCATTCTGTGTGAGCCTTGTCATACCTATTTTTAAAGCTATGTATGGATCCTGCCTCTACCAACTCGGTGTCTAGGCCATTCCACTTCCTGATCACTCTAATGTTAAAGAACTGTATTTCCTGATATCCGTGTGACTCCTCTGGTTTTAGCTTCCAGCTATATATATATATATATATATATATATATATATATATATATATATATATATATATATATATAAACTATATACATTCAGACGCAGACGCACAAACCGGCCATCTCCCACTGAGTTAAGATGATCCGAGAAAGAAGAAATACTTTCACCATCACTCTGTTACTGTTTCAATAAAGACGAGCTGACATTACAGCTCAGGTGCTTTCCTAAACTACAGCAACCCCGTTCTTCCCTCAGAGTGCAGGCACTCTACTTCCCTCAGAGTGCAGGCACTCTACTTCCCTCAGAGTGCAGGCACTCTACTTCCCTCAGAGTGCAGGCACTCTACTTCCCTCAGAGTGCAGGCACTCTACTTCCCTCAGAGTGCAGGCACTGTACTTCCCTCAGAGTGCAGGCACTCTACTTCCCTCAGAGTGCAGGCACTCTACTTCCCTCAGAGTGCAGGCACTCTACTTCCCTCAGAGTGCAGGCACTGTACTTCCTTCAGAGTGCAGGCACTCTACTTCCCTCAGAGTGCAGGCACTGTACTTTCCTAAGAGTGCAGGCACTCTACTTCCCTCAGAGTGCAGGCACTCTACTTCCCTCAGAGAGCAGGCACTCTACTTCCCTCAGAGTGCAGGCACTCTACTTACCTCAGAGTGCAGGCACTGTACTTCCTTCAGAGTGCAGGCACTATACTTCCCTCAGAGTGCAGGCCCTGTACTTCCCTCAGAGTGCAGGCACTCTACTTCCCTCAGAGTGCAGGCTCTGTACTTCCCTCAGAGTGCAGGCACTCTACTTCTCTCAGAGTGCAGGCACTGTACTTCCCTCAGAGTGCAGGCACTCTACTTCCCTCCGAGTGTAGGCGCTGTACTTCCCTCAGTGTGCAGGCACTCTACTTCCCTCAGAGTGCAAGCACTGTACTTTCCTCTGAGTGCAGGCACTATACTTCCCTCAGAATGCAGGCATTGTACTTCCCTCAGAGTGCAGGCACTGTACTTCCTTCAGAGTGCAGGCACTCTACTTCCCTCAGAGTGCAGGCACTGCACTTCCCTCAGAATGCAGGCATTGTACTTCCCTCAGAGTGCAGACACTGTACTTCCTTCAGAGTGCAGGCACTCTACTTCCCTCAGAGTGCAGGCACTCTACTTCCCTCAGAGTGCAAGCACTCTACTTCCCTCAGAGTGCAGGCACTCTACTTCCCTTAGAGTGCAGGCACTGTACTTCCCTCAGAGTGCAGGCACTGTACTTCCTTCAGAGTGCAGGTACTCTACTTCCCTCAGAGTGCAGGCACTGTACTTCCCTCAGAGTGCAGGCACTCTACTTCCCTCAGAGTGCAAGCACTCTACTTCCCTCAGAGTGCAGGCACTCTACTTCCCTCAGAGTGCAGGCACTCTACTTCCCTCAGAGAGCAGGCACTCTACTTCCCTCAGAGTGCAGGCACTCTACTTACCTCAGAGTGCAGGCACTGTACTTCCTTCAGAGTGCAGGCACTATACTTCCCTCAGAGTGCAGGCACTGTACTTCCCTCAGAGTGCAGGCACTCTACTTCCCTCAGAGTGCAGGCTCTGTACTTCTCTCAGAGTGCAGGCACTCTACTTCTCTCAGAGTGCAGGCAATGTACTTCCCTCAGAGTGCAGGCACTCTACTTCCCTCCGAGTGTAGGCGCTGTACTTCCCTCAGTGTGCAGGCACTCTACTTCCCTCAGAGTGCAAGCACTGTACTTTCCTCTGAGTGCAGGCACTATACTTCCCTCACAATGCAGGCATTGTACTTCCCTCAGAGTGCAGGCATTGTACTTCCTTCAGAGTGCAGGCACTCTACTTCCCTCAGAGTGCAGGCACTGCACTTCCCTCAGAATGCAGGCATTGTACTTCCCTCAGATTGCAGGCACTGTACTTCCTTCAGAGTGCAGGCACTCTACTTCCCTCAGAGTGCAGGCACTGTACTTCCCTCAGAGTGCAAGCACTCTACTTTCCTCAGAGTGCAAGCACTCTACTTCCCTTAGAGTGCAGGCACTGTACTTCCCTCAGAGTGCAGGCACTGTACTTCCCTCAGAGTGCAGGCACTCTACTTCCGTCAGAGTGCAGGCACTGTACTTCCCTCAGAGTGCAGGCACTGTACTTCCCACAGAGTGCAGGCACTCTACTTCCCTCAGAGTGCAGGCACTCTACTTCCCTCAGAGTGCAGGCACTCTACTTCCCTCAGAGTGCAGGCACTCTACTTCCCTCAGAGTGCAGGCACTCTACTTCCCTCAGAGTGCAGGCACTCTACTTCCCTCAGAGTGCAGGCACTCTACTTCCCTCAGAGTGCAGACACTGTACTTCCCTCAGAGTGCAAACACTGTACTTCCCTCAGAGTGCAGGCACTGTACTTCCCTCAGAGTGCAGGCGCTCTACTTCCCTCAGAGTGCAGGCACTCTACTTCCCTCAGAGTGCAGGCACTCTACTTCCTTCAGAGTGCAGGCACTGTACTTCCTTCAGAGTGCAGGCACTGTACTTCCCTCAGAGTGCAGGCACTCTACTTCCCTCAGAGTGCAGGCACTCTACTTCCCTCAGAGTGCAGGCTCTGTACTTCTCTCAGAGTGCAGGCACTCTACTTCTCTCAGAGTGCAGGCAATGTACTTCCCTCAGAGTGCAGGCACTCTACTTCCCTCCGAGTGTAGGCGCTGTACTTCCCTCAGTGTGCAGGCACTCTACTTCCCTCAGAGTGCAAGCACTGTACTTTCCTCTGAGTGCAGGCACTATACTTCCCTCAGAGTGCAGGCACTGTACTTCCCTCAGAGTGCAGGCACTGTACTTCCCTCAGAGTGCAGGCACTCTACTTCCCTCAGAGTGCAGGCACTCTACTTCCCTCAGAGTGCAGGCACTCTACTTCCCTCAGAGTGCAGGCACTGTACTTCCCTCAGAGAGCAGGCACTTTACTTCCCACAGAGTGCAGGCACTGTACTTCCCTCAAAGTGCAGGCACTGTACTTCCCACAGAGTGCAGGCACTCTACTTCCCTCAGAGTGCAGGCACTGTATTTCCCTCAGAGTGCAGACATTCTACTTCCCTCAGAGTGCAGGCACTGTACTTCCCTCAGAGTGCAGGCACTGTACTTCCCTCAGAGTGCAGGCACTCTACTTCCCTCAGAGTGCAGGCACTGTACTTCCCTCAGAGTGCAGGCACTCTACTTCCCTCAGAGTGCAGGCACTGTACTTCCCTCAGAGTGCAGGCACTGTACTTCCCTCAGAGTGCAGGCACTGTACTTCCCTCAGAGTGCAGGCACTGTACTTCCCTCAGAGTGCAGGCACTGTACTTCCCTCAGAGTGCAGGCACTGTGCTTCCCTCAGAGTGCAGGCACTCTACTTCCCTCAGAGTGCAGGCACTGTACTTCCCTCAGAGTGTAGGCACTCTACTTCCCTCAGAGTACAGGCACTCTACTTCCCTCAGAGTGCGGGCACTGTACTTCCCTCAGAGTGCAGACACTCTACTTCCCTCAGAGTACAGGCACTGTACTTCCCTCAGAGCGCAGGCACTGTACTTCCCTCAGAGTGCAGACACTGTACTTCCCTCAGAGTGCGGGCGCTGTACTTCCCTCAGAGTGCAGGCACTGTACTTCC
>NC_091292.1:60697439-60749939 GCF_038502225.1 Cherax quadricarinatus
CACTCGCTGCATCACTCACTGCATCACTCACTGCATCACTCACTGCATCACTCGCTGCATCACTCGCTGCATCACTCACTGCATCACTCACTGCATCACTCGCTGCATCACTCACTGCATCACTCACCGCATAACTCTCTGCATCACTCATTGTAACACTCATTGTATCACTGCATCATTCACTGCATTACTCACTGCATCACTCACTGCAGCACTCATTGTATCACTCATTGTATCACTCACTGTGTCACTCACTGTGTCACTGCATAACTCACTGCATCACTCACTGCATCACCCACTGCATCACTCAGTGCATCAACCACTGCATTACTCACTGCATCACACACTGCATCACTCACCGCATAGCTCACTGCATCACTCATTGTAACACTCATTGTATCACTGCATCACTTACTGCATCATTCACTGCATCACTCTGCATCACCCACTGCATAACTCATTGCATCACTCACCGCATCACTCACTGCATCAGTCATTGTATCACTCACTGCATCACTCACTGCATCATTCACCTTATCACTGCATCACTCATTGTATCACTCACTGCATCACTCACTGCATCATTCACCGTATCACAGCATCATTCACTACATCACAACAGTCTAGCACTATCTCAAAGGTAACTCGTCACGGTTCCCTTGAACTCGCTACCTTTACAATCCACTTGTTCAGTAATTCATTGTGAGAAAAACCACTTATCAATCTCAACTGGGTTACGCTGCCGCTCTTACATTACGAAGTTGCTAGTGGTTACGACTTCTCAAGTGCACTGATGCCGGTAAAGGGGGCTCTTGATTCATGGATATGGACCTATAATTCTCTGGGATCGGATCCTATTTCCTCCCAGTCGTCCCTCAGGTGCTGTATGATACTGTCAGGTTTAGAGGACATCCTACCCTCCCCACTGTAAATAAAATAATCCTGATTGGAAACCTTCCGTAATCCATTGTTTTTCTTTTCGTGTCATCGTCAGATTACTTTCAATATAATCAATTAGAAAAAAGACATCAGTTGTAAAACAAATGCCAGTGTATTTAATTCTGAACTTTGCCGAAGTGTCTCCACAGTGTTCACATCATCAATTTAATTTAACAAATTGACATATACGACGTAAACAAAGACGAGAACAAGTTTAGTGGCATAAATCATAGGAATATTTTCTTGTCATTACTAAACAGAAGACAAGCTGTGGGAAACTAATCTAAATATCGATTAAGTGAAAAAAAAAATGAGATAAGGTGTATATCATCGATATATATATATATATATATATATATATATATATATATATATATATATATATATATATATATATATATATATATATATATATATATTATTGTAAACACGAACGAGTGGTTTTTCATCAATAACAACGCTACGACTAGCCGAGGACTCAAACCATCTCGTTTTGGGCCGCCTCATGGTGAGCGAAAATCACATGACTCTTTAACCCACTGGACCACTCAATCCTACAAGAATCACGCACCTAGCAGAGCGTGGTGTTTTACCGTAATCCGAGGACATACGGTGGTGTGGGTGCTTCTGAGCTAATTTCATTCTACTCCCCGTTAGGTGTACTAGCCTCCACGAGCAATATATATATTACTGTAACCACGCACTAGTGGTATATAATCAATAACATGGTGAGTGAAAATCATATGACGCTATATATAAAAATCTTTAACGAATACATTCAATCGGAAGCTTGACATGTATGTCTTATACATATACATTGTACATGGAAGCCCACCATATATATCCGCCTCAGTTATATTTCTGATTCCGAATAAATAATTTTGTTGTCTCTGAAATTCTTAATTAAAAATAAGTAATTCAGAATGATGAAGTCTGGCAGGTGCGGCTGGCAGGTGACGCTCGTATGCAAACTGAGCCGCGGCGTTCGCCTGGCAGAATCCAGATTGGATATTGTCTTTCTGGAACAGATAATATATTTTTTTAATTCTTTTCACTCACCTGAAATAAAATAAATGGAAGTCTCAATTTTAATGCTGAAAAAAAACCCACTTAAAGCAATTAAGTAGATAACCACATTCTCCTGTCTAGGCTTCACTTGCCTAAGTTACACAAAAGAGCGTCTGGCCTCTGTAAATTGGTGCTTTATTCTTTAACTCTTTAATTATTAACATATGCATATATATATATATATATATATATATATATATATATATATATATATATATATATATATATATATATATATATATATATATATATATATATATATTTAGGTACCACCTCTAGAACTTTACCGGGGACCCTCATCCTCAGAAAAGACAATAAACGTACCTCAGGGAAAACTCAAGGTTCTCCCCGGAGCTGTTGGAATATTTTCTTCTCCTACCACCCCCTATATTTTTATCCTACATGCTAACTTTATTAATAGACAGAATACATTGATAGAAAAAACAAACATGAATACATTGGTACAATATATCAAAGGTTATGAATCTCCTCCAGCTCCTCAGAAGCCGGACGTGAGCCCATTATGCAGCATGTATTTTCCCTCTGGATGGCCACGCTGAGGCGCTGGAACATGAAAGTGGCTGCCCTTGGGTCCCTGGTGGTTTCGATGAGCCTGGAACCCAGTTCTTTAAGGATACGTGTGGTATTTTTTCCCCCATGATAGCAAGGTCTCTGATCCCACTAGGACAAATTGATACTGTTAGTTTATTTCCTTGTACTTGCCCATCTTGTACTCCTCCCTGTGGTTAGCAGCTCCTCCCTGTCGCCCGACACTGTGATGGATATAGGTGTCAGCCATTGTGGACACACAGGTATAGTCCCATGCTAAGAGCTTGCCATTCTTCCAAAGGTAGATGGGAATCCTGTTGGGGTTGTTTGCTGGGTTGTGGGTATTGTTGGCTGCTAGTGATCGGGGCTCCTTCTCAGCTGGGCATACAGCTGTAGCAAGGGTTCTCTTTATGATATCATTGACCTCATTGTGTCTTGCATGCCAGCCCTTGATATATCCCCCAGATTGCCCTACCAGGTTTCCTATCCTCTTCCATAGCATCAAACGAGTTAATAAAACAAATTCTTCTGGACAACCTTCTGCCATCAATGAATGGGAGACTCTTGCTGCTCCAGCACCAAATCCTAGCGCAGCACTGGCCTACAGTCAAGTTGGGATGGCCCCCATTGCTGAAAAGGTGCTTGCTAATATGCTAAGGGCTGTAACATCAGACAGAGAGACTGCCTGTCTCCAAGTTGTGAGTGCACATCACTCTGGGGACTTTCTCCAAACAGTTCCCATCTCGGCAATGGGAACACTCCTCGACCTTAAGACCCTCCGTATTGCAGCGGCTCTCCGCTTTCCTGCCCCAAATCACACGGAATATGCACGTGTATTTGCGGCAATGCACAAGTCGACCAATATGGTCTACATGGTCTTAACTGTTCCAAAACCAAGGGCTGGCATGCAAGACACAATAAAGTCAATGACATAAAGAGAAGCCTTGCTACAGCTGGAGGCTCAGCCGAGAGAGAGCCCCGATCACTAGCAGCCAACAATACCCACAACCCAGCAAACTGCCCCGATGGGATCACCATCTATCCCTGGAAGAATGAAAAGCTCTTAGCATGGGACTATACCTGCGTGTCGAAGCTGACTGACACCTACATCCACCACAGTGTCGGGCGACAGGGAGGAGCTGCTGGTCACAGGGAGGAATACAAGATAGGCCAACAGTATCAATTTACCCCAGTGGGATCAGAGACCTTGTGATCATGGGGAAAAATGTCCTTATAGAACTGGGTTCCAGACTCGACACCACCAGGGACCCAAGGGCAGCCACTTTCATGTTCCAGCGCCTCAGCGTGGCCATCCAGTGGGGAAATGCATGCTGCATACTGGGCTCGCGTCTGGTTCTGGAGAAAATGATATATTGTACCAATATATTCATGTTTTTTTTTGTCAATGTATTTTTTATTAATAAAATTCGTATAGAATATAGAATATAGGGGGTGGCAGGAGAAGAAAATATTCAAACAGCTCCAGGTAGAACCTTGAGTTTTCCCTGAGATACTTTTATTCACATACAAAAGTGTAACACTTTCTCTCACCACGGCAGCCACGTGAGCACTGAGGAGTCACTGTGGAGTGTGGTGGCAGGCCGTGACGTCATGCTAGCGGCTGCTGCTCGACATAATGCACTGACAAAAAGAGACCCCTCTTTATTGTAGGCCTATGATTATCGTCACGGCATTATGCCGAGCCGCTCACCCAGCATAATGCCGGGACTAGCACTGTGTCACCATACCTAGAGTTTACATGGAGAGAGTTTCGGGGGTCAACGCCTCCGCGGCCCGGTCTGTGGCCAGGCCTCCTGGTGGATCAGAGCCTGATCAACCAGGCTGTTACTGCTGGCTGCACGCAATCCAACGTACGAGCCACAGCCCGGCTGGTCAGGTACCGACTTTAGGTGCTTGTCCAGTGCCTGCTTGAAGACAGCCGGGGGTCTATTGGTAATCAGGGGTCCATTGGTAATCCCCCTTATGTATGCTGGGAGGCAGTTGAACAGTCTCGGGCCCCTGACACTAACTGTATTGTCTCTTAACGTGCTAGTGACACCCCTGCTTTTCATTGGGGAATGGTGCATCGTCTACCGAGTCTTTTGCTTTCGTTGTGAGTGATTTTCGTATGCAAGTTCGGTACTAGTTCCTCTAGGATTTTCCAGGTGTATATAATCATGTATCTCTCCCGCCTGCGTTCCAGGGAGTACAGGTTCAGTATATCAGTAAAAACTCTGCACTAGCCAAGGATTCGAACCCATGTTGTACTGGCCTGCCTCATGGTAAGCGAGAACCACATGACGTTTTAAACCACAGGACCACCCAACCCTACTAGAATGGCGCAGCCAGCAGAGCTAGCTGTTGGGTCGCCATCCGAGGGCATACGGAAGTGTGGGAGCTTCTGAGCTAATTTCATTCTCATCCCTGTTTGGTGTACATGGCGGCCCAACAGCTAGCTCTGCTGGCTGCGCCATTCTTGTAAGGTTGGTTGGTCCTATGGTTTAAAGCGTCGTGTGGTTCTCGCTTACCATAAGGCAGGCCAGTACAACATGGGTTCGAATCCTTGGCTAGCGCAGTGTTGTTATTGATCAATACCACTTGTCCGTGATTACAATAATATATATATATATATATATATATATATATATATATATATATATATATATATATATATATATATATATATATATATATATATTATTTATTTATTTATGCAACTACGAACAAGTGGCAAGAAACATGTACCTAGTATTACTACTAGCATCAGCCTGTTGGTTCTCTGAACAAGTTACGTATATTCCCATAGTTTGAACTTGCATGATAGCCTTATTACATGTTCGTAAAGTGCTCAGTAATATCCTTTGCTGACACCCATCCCCCTGAAACTTGGTTATCATTCATCTTTGCCTTCTGCTTCCTTTTTTGCTTCTCTCATCTTTCTGTCATATATCAAGTATCTGAACGCCGGAAACCACTGATAACCGTTTTTATAGCGGTGCATTAGATTTTAACTTCAAAACGTCTGCTTCTGTCTGGGTGAGTATCTCATCTGGCGTAGCTGGTTCGCTTCCGTTATTCCTCGCAAACTCTTAGGGATTGACGGGGGAACTTCTTTATCATGGTATTCTATAACGTTGCGTTCCTGATCTCCTTACCATGAGTCTCTTTGTGTCCCGGACGCTTTTTTTTGAATAATTGGGTTCTTTATTGTCATAATCTTGGCGACCAAAAATGCTGTGCTGTTGATAAAGGTAAGGGTTTCATTATTATATTTTGGTACAACTAGCAGTCACTGTTACCAGTCTGGGCGTCTATATATGATTGTCCCTTTAAGAGGAGGTTCCATGGTGCTAGTGAGGGGATCTTGAAGGAGGTGGATCTCACCTTCTCTTCCTGGACAGAATCTGATTGTCTCCCAATTTCTTAGACACCGTGTGATCTCTACGGGTTTCGCCCACCCCCATAAACGTAATATTATTGATAATAACTCGGCAATAATAATAATAATAATAATAATAATAATAATAATAATAATAATAATAATGCAGTCTTAGATACCAGTTTGCGTAAGCCTAGTTATTATCGTTGCTAGTTTGTGTTGATATATTACTGTTACCACTCTGTATATTCATACATTGTTGCCAGTCTATGTCCATGCATTATTACTGAAAGTACGTGTTCATACATCATTATTACCAACCTCTGTTCATACATCAACGTTGCAAATCTGTGTTCATACATCATTGCTGCCAGTGTGGGTGTGACTAGCCATCATTGTTGCAAGTGTGGGTGTGTTTAGCCATCATTGTTGCCAGTATGGGTGTGTCTAGCCATCATTGTTGCAAGTGTGGGTGTGCCTAGTCAACAATGTTGCCAGTGTGGGTGTGTCTAGCCATCATTTTTGCCAGTGTGAGTGTGTCTAGCCATCATTGTTGCCAGTGTGGGTGTGTCTAGCCATCATTGTTGCCAGTGTGGGTGTGTCTAGCCATCATTGTTGCCAGTGTGGGTGTGTCTAGCCATCATTGTTGCCAGTGTGAGTGTGTCTAGCCATCATTGCTGCCAGTGTGGGTGTGACTAGCCATCATTGTTGCCAGTATGGGTGTGACTAGCCATCATTGTTGCCAGTGTTGGTGTGTTTAGCCATCATTATTGTCGTGTGGGTGTGCCTAGTCAACAATGTTGCCAGTGTGGGTGTGTCTAGCCATCATTGTTGCCAGTGTGAGTGTGTCTAGCCATCATTGTTGCCAGTGTGGGTGTGTCTAGCCATCATTGTTGCCAGTGTGGGTGTGTCTAGCCATCATTGTTGCCAGTGTGGGTGTGTCTAGCCATCATTGTTGCCAGTGTGGGTGTGTCTAGTCAACATTGTTGCCAGTGTGGGTGTGTCTAGTCAACATTGTTGCCAGTGTGGGTGTGTCTAGCCATCATTGTTGCCAATGTGGATGTGTCTAGCCAGCATTGTTGCCAATGTGGGTGTGTCTAGTCATCACTGTTGCCAGTGTGGATGTATCTAGCTATCATTGTTGCCAGTGTGGGTGTGTCTAACCATCATTGTTGCCAGTGTGGGCGTGTCTACCCATCAATGTTATCACTCTGTGTTTATACATTGCTGTAGCCAGTATGGTTGTCAGACCATCAGTGTGACCAATCTGAGTTCACATATGACTGTTGCCATGTTGATGGCAATGGTGTGAATGCCAACAAAGGAATGCTGGCGACGCAGGAATAAAAGAGAAAGTCTCTTCTACAAACAGTTTATCGTGGCGAGAACTCTCGCCTGACACAAGAATTTAATTGAATTTCTGAGGGAAGAGAAAGGCAGGGGAGGTGAGACAGCAGACAAGGAAGAGGAAGAAGGGGAGGAGGAAGATCAGA
Organism: Cherax quadricarinatus; assembly: GCF_038502225.1. Classification (NCBI taxonomy): domain Eukaryota; kingdom Metazoa; phylum Arthropoda; class Malacostraca; order Decapoda; family Parastacidae; genus Cherax; species Cherax quadricarinatus. The sequence continues at coordinate 60,704,868 of NC_091292.1, forward strand.
GGGGTAAAGAAGGGGAAAAGAGAAGAGGGCGAAAAGAGTAAATAAATACGAGCAGCAAATTACGAGAGAGAGAGAGAGAGAGAGAGAGAGAGAGAGAGAGAGAGAGAGAGAGAGAGAGAGAGAGAGAGAGAGAGAGAGAGAGAGAGAGAGAGAGAGAGAGAGTTACAATGGGTAGAAAAAGGGGATGGCAACAAATAAGTTGAGTAACTAGTCTTTAACATACGTTTTTATTCCTCTTGTATATTTTAGCAACATGTGTCATCCTCCAGCTGCTCTTATTCTCCCGTTGTGTTGGGTATCATTGTTGAGGGTTTGCACAGTTCCTATACTGCGTCTCTCAGTACTCGAGGTGATAGCCTCTCTGACTCGACTGCTTTCGTTGCAATTTTCAACATTTGTCAATGTTGAATTTTTTTTAAACTCTCCTTCTTACCCCTCTTTGCCTCTTTACATTTTGCTCCCTTTTTTGGATAAAAACCTCTTAGAACCTCCTCTTCCGTTCTTTGTATATATCTCGGTCATCTTTTCTAGGTTCACTCCTTTTGTCTTTTTGCTTTGATTTTTTGACGTTATTTTCCGTCTTATATGCCCAGGCATCTTCCTTGATGTCTGCTTTCCCTCTTATCCTAAAATATTTCTTGTTTTTTTATGTTCTCTTCTGTTTAGTTCCCTATTTTTCTATCATCCTGTTTCTACATGAATGCCTTTCCCTTTACTTCTAGATTTTGACTTCTAAATGATGAGTCTGCTCTCTGTTTTATATTCCGTTTCCTCCTTGTTAGTAAAGACTTGTGGCTCATTGCATATCTTGAGTAATCTCTCTGTAATGTCCAGTACTGTCTCCTCTTCCATTTCTCTTTCCTGGCGAAGTCTATAGTCACAGACATGTTCAGTTGTCTTTTCCATAATCGGTATTTTTCTTACCTTATTTCTCTATCGTTTCTATCCATCCCGACGTCCACCAGGTAGATGAATCGAAGGACAACGAAGCCAAAGGCTTCGAACAGGACGAAGAACAGGTTTCTTACTGGTTCATCCTCCCCTCGTAGCCATGTTTTCTTGGTATGTTAACCCCAAAATTCCAGTAATTGCCTACGTCATCTTACATTCCAAAGTTTCTGAATCTCCATGCGATTCCCGAGAGTTTCTTTTGTTATTGAAGACTTTCATAAGCAGTAAGTGGTTTTGCTTTAGCATTATTTTTTCACCGTGCTACTTCCTTCTGGCTCCTTTGATTGCTCTCTTATTCTCCTCATTATCTTCGTCATCCTGTGCTTCGTGGAGGATTGAAAATTGCTTTGATTAATTTTCTTTACCCTGTTCCAATTGTCACTGACATTAAAGTCTCAATTACAGAGGATGTTCATCTCTTCAAAAGTTTCTCTCTCTCTCTCTCTCTCTCTCTCTCTCTCTCTCTCTCTCTCTCTCTCTCTCTCTCTCTCTCTCTCTCTCTCTCTCTCTCTCTCTCTCTCTCTCTCTCTGTCTCTTTGCACAGGGTTTGACAAGGTTAGGTTAAGGATTCCTAACTTTATTGACAAGCTAAGAGCTGTTACCTACATCAGCTCATTTGAAAGCATTTCTATTATATGAGACATACAAGTAGGGAACAGGATGAAGTTGGAGCCATCTGTGGGCCAGCATTTTCATTTGATCAACTGACTTTATCTCGCTGACATCACAATGCTGTACGAATGTGTTCCATACTCGAGTCATCCTGGGGATAAAGGATCTCAGATGAATTGATGTTCTGGAGAAGGTTACAGCCAAAGTGAAGTTGCTGCTTTCTGCCCGTCTTGTGGTATAGAAGCTTGCTTCTCGCTGTCCTCGAAGTGGATCCAAGTGTGGTACTTTTACCTTGTACATAACAGTAAGGCCACCCACATCCCTCCTGTGTTGAAGGCTCTGCTGAAATGAGAGGTCTATTCAGGATGGGTCCAGGCGAGGGATGAGATGTCTTGCTCTGTTTTCTACTCTGTCAAGCAGTCGCAGATGAGATGGGGGGCAGGCAAACCAAGAAAGTGGCGCATACTCAAGGTGTGAGCGTACCTGTGCATCATACAGAATCTTGCAACCCCTACTGTCTCTCTCTCTCCCTCCCTCTCTCTCTCTCTCAGCTTATTATATCCCTCAGGGAAAATCACATCAAGTATTATTCCTGTGATCCCACAGGGGAGGCTCCTTGATCCTTCCTTGGATCGAACCTGAATGTCTTCCATTCCCACAGGTGCTGTAAAAACCCCAACGGCTTTAGCGCTCACTCCATGACTACCATAATCATTCCAGCTTCATCACTGCCAGGATGATTATACTTCATTTATAAATTTTTAGTAATGTTTTCGCTGGCTGTGTCTTCAGCAGTTGTGGACACTGACCATTAATCTTCAAGACTCGCGAAATCGTAATAACACAATTGCAAAAAAAAAAAAAAAAAAAAAAAAAAAAAAAAAACCAGGTGGGGGTTTGAACCATGGCTAGTGAGTCCTAAAGCTCTCAGGCCATGGGTTTCAACCCCCAACCCGTTTCCTGGTTTATTCTTATTATTACTAATATTAATTCATTATTATTATTATTATTATTATTATTATTATTATTATTATTATTATTCTATCAGTATATGTGGTGGTTCAAGTAGTGATGGTAATAAAATTACTAACAGCTTAGCAGCCGTAATATAAAAATAATTAACAGTAAATGTAATGGGTATGCAATTCATTAACAAATAAATGAGAAAATCAAAAGGACAATGGATAAAGATTTTTATGTACCACGACAGTGCCTGCGCGAGAGGAAGTAAAAATCCTGGTCGACCAAAAAAAAAAAAAAAAATGCACCAAAATGCTTTTAGAGAGTCCGGGAAGTGAGGTTTTACCGACATCAACACCACCGTTGGCCAACCAGAATCTCGCACTTTCCTGACGCCACGTAATCGGAGGCTTGTGTTTGGTCGGTGAACTTTGTGAAGGATGAGGTAGCGCTGGCTGGCAGGGGTTTAGAGGTCTCCTGGGGTGTTGAGTGTGGTTCTGTTAAGAGGCTTGCACCGGCACCGCTAACCTCCTGACCTTTGACACCTCTTGTGGTCAATAATGCTGGCTGGCTTTTGACACACATGCTCGGGTCACCGGTCTGGGACTTCCACCAGCCTGATGTTGTTATTTTTATTGACGCATTCGCTAGTGTACAGTGCTGCCGGGACAAGAGACCGGAAATATCGGGGAAAAAAGGGGACAATTTAAGATAGGTGTGCAACCGTTGGTAATTTTTACTGTTGAAACGTTTCCCCTGCAATAAAGATACTGAACTGTTGCACATGTATCTTAATCATCAGCTTGTCTCGATTTTATACCATTTGCAACATTCACTCACTGGCATGAGTAGATGGCCATTGATCAATTTAATGCAGACGATTTCGTGGGATAACTTGAGAAAGCCACTTATGATCGGCCTTAATTTCTTCAGCACTCGTGTATTCTACTTTCAAAAGGGTGACCACTATTCTTGAAGTGTATAAGTACCAGTTTTACCAATTTAATTTTTAGACGATGTGATATTTTTACCATGATTTGAGTATGACTACAGAAAAAATCACGAAGTGGATGATTCCGTTGGGTTCAGCTGTGTACATGCAAATTTATCAATTCAGTAACATTATAGCTCAAAATTGTGGAAGTGTTGAATTTCGTGTGACTGATGTCAAACTTGCAGCTGTAGTGTTTTGCTATGACTGGAGAACGCACCTTCCGATTAGCTTCAAACTTAAATGCTGGTGTATCGTGCAAACATTTTCAGCTGTTGAGGCGCCATTATCCCAGATTTGTTGAAAAAAAAATTGTAAAAATGAAATGCTGGTTTTTAGTGAAATTATGGCTTTCATGCCTCATCAGATCGGCTTCAAATCTCAAACACTGATAACTTGAGAATGTAGCATGTGATGAGCTTCAAACTTTAATTGCTGGTGTATTTTGGGATATTAATGTCTCTGACAACTAGACAGTGTTTATCAGTATCTTGTGTATAATAATAAGAGATTCGAATTGATTTTGGATTGTGTACAAAGATGTCAAGTTGCAATTTTTTATTGAAGAAAATGGGATATTAGTTTCCATGTGATAACTTATGAATGTCTTATCCGAATGGCTTTAAATCTTGAACACTGATATTTAGCTGCATTTGAAACTATACCGCACTCTGCACTATTCATTTTGCATGCAGTGAAGTAAAGTGAGCTGGGATTATGGTATACAGGAACACCTCAGTGCAGATACCGAAACACATTGATTTCTTTCAAAACAAACAAACAAACAAACAAACAAACAAACAAACAAACGCCTTGACATAAGAGAGGAACTTGTATTCTTAAAAATTAATCCTAAATAACAATAACTAAAAAGTCCTTTTGATGAAACAAACAAACAAACTAACGTTATAACCAAACCTCGTGTGATAAATTCATGTTGCATTGTTTGTGAAATTAATATAGTGCCCCGTTGTTTTAATTAACCCGTTTTTTGTTAGTGCTTCACATTTTTCATTTTCTATTTTTAACAGCGGTAGTGTCCCTAGATGAAGAGGATAAAATTGTTTACCAGAGTTGGATGGAATAAATAGAGGATTTTTCATATACATATATATATATCTGTGCCAGTTTTATATGTAAGTGGCTAGAGGCGTCCCGGATATAACATTTATTTGTATAAATTGTATAAAAAAGTACTCTTTTTCAGTTTCATAGAATATTCAGATTTTTAGGAAGAAAAAAAAGTATATATATATATATATATATATATATATATATATATATATATATATAAATATTATATATATATATATATATATAAATATTATATATATATATGTCGTGCCGAATATGTAAAACTGGTCAATTAGCAAGAACTCATTTAAAATTAAGTCCTTTCTGAAATTTTCTCTTATACGTTTAAAGTTATTATTATTATTAAAGATTCGCCGGTATTCTCCCGGCCCGGGCTTTTTCCAAGTGGTGGCCCGGCTTTGGCTCCCTCTTTAGGGAGTGTCCGAGACCTAAGTCTCCCATGGGAGGAGGCACAAGGACCTCCTCATCTTTGGGACCAACTGTCCCCAGGCCTAGCCACAAGCTAGGCCTCTCTGGTCTGCCATCCCCGCCCCAAGGGGGCTAATGGGAATGACAGTCTTATGAGCTAAAGGCTCGGGACTCAGGCACCTACCCTGCCCTAGAAGGGTTAGGCATGGTGTCGATCTACGTTTAAAGATATATTTTTTTTCATTAATGTTAATGTAAAAATTTTTAATTTTGCACCAAAAGAATCTTAGAAAACTTACCTAACCTTATTATAACAAGAGCAATTTATTTTAGCCTAACCCAACTAAATATATTTTAGATTTGTTTACAGTAATTTAATACTAAACAAACACAGTGAAATATATTTTTTTCGTTAGGTTCAGAATAATTTTGGCGAAATTATTGCATACACAAATTTTCACTTGTCCTATATGGCAAGATGAGCGTTGCTATTTAAGCCAAGATCGCAAGTTCTGCATATTCGGCACGATATATATATATATATATATATATATATATATGTATATACATATATATATATATATATATATATATATATATATATTTTTTTTTTTTTTTTCAACAAGTCGGTCGTCTCCCACCGAGGCAGGGTGACCCAAAAAAGAAAGAAAATCCCCAAAAAGAAAATACTTTCATCATCATTCAACACTTTCACCACACTCACACATTATCACTGCTTTTGCAGAGGTGCTCAGAATATAACAGTTTAGAAGCATATACGTATAGAGATACACAACATATCCCTCCAAACTGCCAATATCCCAAACCCCTCCTTTAAAGTGCATGCATTGTACTTCCCATTTCCAGGACTCAAGTCCGACTATATGAAAATAACCGGTTTCCCTGAATCCCTTCACTAAATATTACCCTGCTCACACTCCAACAGATCGTCAGGTCCCAAGTATCATTCGTCTCCATTCACTCCTATCTAACACGCTCATGCACGCTTGCTGGAAGTCCAAGCCCCTCACCCACAAAACCTCCTTTACCCCCTCTTTCCAACCCTTTCGAGGACGACCCCTACCCCTCTTTCCTTCCCCTATAGATTTATATGCTTTCCATGTCATTCTACTTTGATCCATTCTCTCTAAATGACCAAACCACCTCAACAACCCCTCTTCTGCCCTCTGACTAATGCTTTTATTAACTCCACACCTTCTCCTAATTTCCACACTCCGAATTTTCTGCATAATATTTACACCACACATTGCCCTTAGACAGGACATCTCCACTGCCTCCAACCGTCTCCTCGCTGCTGCATTTACCACCCAAGCTTCACATCCATATAAGAGTGTTGGTACTACTATACTTTCATACATTCCCTTCTTTGCCTCCATAGATAACGTTTTTTGACTCCACATATACCTCAACGCACCACTCACCTTTTTTCCCTCATCAATTCTATGATTAACCTCATCCTTCATAAATCCATCCGCCGACACGTCAACTCCCAAGTATCTGAAAACATTCACTTCTTCCATACTCCTCCTCCCCAATTTGATATCCAATTTTTCTTTATCTAAATCATTTGATACCCTCATCACCTTACTCTTTTCTATGTTCACTTTCAACTTTCTACCTTTACACACATTCTCAAACTCATCCACTAACCTTTGCAATTTTTCTTTAGAATCTCCCATAAGCACAGTATCATCAGCAAAAAGTAACTGTGTCAATTCCCATTTTGAATTTGATTCCCCATAATTTAATCCCACCCCTCTCCCGAACACCCTAGCATTTACTTCTTTTACAACCCCATCTATAAATATATTAAACAACCATGGTGACATTACACATCCCTGTCTAAGACCTACTTTTACCGGGAAGTATTCTCCCTCTTTTCTACACACCCTAACCTGAGCCTCACTATCCTCATAAAAGCTCTTTACAGCATTTAGTAACTTACCACCTATTCCATATACTTGCAACATCTGCCACATTGCTCCTCTATCCACTCTATCATATGCCTTTTCTAAATCCATAAATGCAATAAAAACTTCCCTACCTTTATCTAAATACTGTTCACATATATGCTTCAATGTAAACACTTGATCTACACATCCCCTACCCACTCTGAAACCTCCTTGTTCGTCCGCAATTCTACATTCTGTCTTACCTCTAATTCTTTCAATTATAACCCTACCGTATACTTTTCCTGGTATACTCAGTAAACTTATTCCTCTATAATTTTTACAATCTCTTTTGTCCCCTTTCCCTTTATATAAAGGGACTATACATGCTCTCCGCCAATCCCTAGGTACCTTCCCCTCTTTCAAACATTTATTAAACAAAAGTACCAACCACTCCAACACTATATCCCCCCCTGCTTTTAACATTTCTGTCATGATCCCATCAGTTCCAGCTGCTTTACCCCCTTTCATTCTACGTAATGCCTCACGTACCTCCACCACACTTACATTCTGCTCTTCTTCACTCCTAAAAGATGGTATACCTCCCTGGCCAGTGCATGAAATTACCGCCTCCCTTTCTTCCTTAACATTTAAAAGTTCCTCAAAATATTCTCGCCATCTACCTAATACCTCCCTCTCCCCATCTACTAACTCCCCTACTCTGTTTTTAACTGACAAATCCATACTTTCCCTAGGCTTTCTTAACTTGTTTAACTCACTCCAAAATTTTTTCTTATTTTCATTAAAATTTCTTGACAGTGCCTCTCCCACTCTTTCATCTGCTCTCCTTTTGCACTCTCTCACCACTCTCTTCACCTTTCTTTTACTCTCCATATACTCTGCTCTTCTTATAACACTTCTGCTTTGTAAAAACCTCTCGTAAGCTACCTTTTTATCTTTTATCACACCCTTTACTTCATCATTCCACCAATCACTCCTCTTTCCTCCTGCCCCCACCCTCCTATAACCACAAACTTCTGCCCCACATTCTAATACTGCATTTATATATATATATATATATATATATATATATATATATATATATATATATATATATATATTTATATATATATATATATATATATATATATATATATATATATATATATATATATATATATATATATATATATATATATATATATTATAATTGGCCGAATAGGTAAAACTGGTCAGTTTATAAGAATTCATTTAAAATTAAGTCCTTTGTAAAGATATTTTTTTTTCATTTATATTAATGTAAAAGTTAATAATTTTGTAACCAAAGAACCTTAGAAAACTTACCTAACCTTATATAACAATCGCAATTTAATTTAGCCTAATCCAACTAAATATATTTTAGATAAGTTTACAATAATCTAATAATTAAAATGTTATCGTTATAATAAGGTTAGGCAAGTTTCTTAAGGTCCTTTTGGTACAAAATTATTAATTTTTACATTAACATAAATAAAAAATTAAATGAGGGCTGAAGGGAGAGAAGGACCGAAGGAAGAGGACTGAAGGGAGAGAAGGACCGAAGGAAGAGGACTGAAGGGAGAGAAGGACCGAAGGAAGAGGACTGAAGGGAGAGAAGGACCGAAGGAAGAGAACTGAAGGGAGAGAAGGACCGAAGGAAGAGGACTGAAGGGAGAGAAGGACCGAAGGAAGAGGACTGAAGGGAGAGAAGGACCGAAGGAAGAGGACTGAAGGGAGAGAAGGACCGAAGGAAGAGGACTGAAGGGAGAGAAGGACCGAAGGAAGAGGACTGAAGGGAGAGAAGGACCGAAGGAAGAGGACTGAAGGGAGAGAAGGACCGAAGGAAGAGGACTGAAGGGAGAGAAGGACCGAAGGAAGAGGACTGAAGGGAGAGAAGGACCGAAGGAAGAGGACTGAAGGGAGAGAAGGACCGAAGGAAGAGGACTGAAGGGAGAGAAGGACCGAAGGAAGAGGACTGAAGGGAGAGAAGGACCGAAGGAAGAGGACTGAAGGGAGAGAAGGACCGAAGGAAGAGAACTGAAGGGAGAGAAGGACCGAAGGAAGAGGACTGAAGGGAGATTAGGACTGAAAGAGAGATTAAGAAGCATTACAAGAAGATTAAGAAGTATTACAAGAAGATTAAGAAGTATTACAAGAAGATTAAGAAGTATTACAAGAAGATTAAGAAGTATTACAAGAAGATTAAGAAGTATTACAAGAAGATTAAGAAGTATTACAAGAAGATTAAGAAGCATTACAAGAAGATTAAGAAGTATTACAAAAAGATTAAGAAGTATTACAAGAAGATTAAGAAGTATTACAAGAAGATTAAGAAGTATTACAAGAAGATTAAGAAGTATTACAAGAAGATTAAGAAGTATTACAAGAAGATTAAGAAGTATTACAAGAAGATTAAGAAGTATTACAAGAAGATTAAGAAGCATTACAAGAAGATTAAGAAGTATTACAAGAAGATTAAGAAGCATTACAAGAAGATTAAAAAGCATTACAAGAAGATTAAGAAGTATTACAAGAAGATTAAGAAGTATTACAAGAAGATTAAGAAGTATTACAAGAAGATTAAGAAGCATTACAAGAAGATTAAGAAGTATTACAAGAAGATTAAGAAGTATTACAAGAAGATTAAGAAGTATTACAAGAAGATTAAGAAGTATTACAAGAAGATTAAGAAGCATTACAAGAAGATTAAGAAGCATTACAAGAAGATTAAGAAGTATTAAGATAAAGAAATGAAGACGAGATTTGATTCATGTTTTTTTTTTATATTTAGGACGAAGCGCTAAAACCGCAGGAGTAGGAGAGAACCTGGGAAAGGAGAGGCAGTTTTAATCCGAAGGAAGGGTAGCTCCAGCTCCTTGGATCAAGAGCCCTTCTCAATCAAGAGGGGCGTGCTGGTAATGAGGAAGAGGGGGAGGTGAATAATGAGTGGAAGAGAGACGGGTGAGCAATGAGGGGAAACAGAGACGGGTGAGTAATGAGGGGAAAGAGAGACGGGTGAGTAATGAGGAAAAAGAGAGACGGGTGAGTAATGAGGGGAAAGAGAGACGGGTGAGTAATGAGGAAAAAGAGAGACGAGTGAGTAATGAGGGGAAAGAGAGACGGGTGAGTAATGAGGGGAAAGATAGACGGGTGAGTAATGAGGAAAAAGAGAGACGGGTGAGTAATGAGGGGAAAGAGAGACGGGTGAGTAATGAGGGGAAAGAGAGACGGGTGAGTAATGAGGAGAAGTGGGGTAGGAGGATGGGTGAGTAATGATGGGAGGAAAGAGGGAGGAGAGAGAATAATGAGGGGGAAATGAGTCCGAGAGCGTGAGAATACCAAACTATCAAGGGGTAGAGGGGAGAGAGAGAGAGAGAGAGAGAGAGAGAGAGAGAGAGAGAGAGAGAGAGAGAGAGAGAGATAGAGAGAGAGAGAGAGAGAGAGAGAGAATAATAATAATAATAATAATAATAATAATAATAATAATAATAATAATAATAATAATAATGAGAAGAAATAACAGTAATAATTCAGCTAATAAAGGAAAAAAGGGAGAAACTGAAGAAAAGATGAGAACAAGATGAGAATAACTGTTAGGAAGGAATAAAGGAGCCGATAAACAGTCTTGGGCTGAGATGATACCAAAATATTTGCTGATATCAACACCGATACCTAATTTTTGGCCGATACCGACAGTTTTCCGATATATTTTATTTTTAAAAGTTTAATAACTATGGTTTTAAATAACTCGTGAAGGGTAAATATAAAATAACTTAGTAAAACTTGCGATTTTTGGTTTAAATAACAACGCTCTTCCTGCCGAATAAGGCAAGTGAAAAATTTGTTTATGCAGTAACTTCGCAAAAATCATTCTGAACGTAAAGAAAACAAATATATTTCATTGTGTTTGTTTATTGTTAAATTATTGTAAACTTAACTAAAATATATTTAGTTCAATTAGGCTAAATTAAATTGCGTTTGTTATAATAAAGTTAGGTAAGTTTTCTAAGATTCTTTTGGTACAAAATTATTAATTTTTACATTAACATAAATGTTAATGTAAAAATCTTAGAAAAGGACTTAATTTTAAATGAGTTTTTGGTAATTGACTAGTTTTACCTATTCGGCACGACATATGTATATATTCTGAATTTGTCTTTATATATAGAAATCAGATGCAGAAGATATAATCAGAAATGAATTGCAAAAAATAGACGTCCAATTAATTTCCGGTTATATTAAACGTAAGACTAAATTACCCAACAATCGTACTGTTAATTTAAATCATTAATCACAGTTTGAAAAAAAATAATTGTAATAACTGTAAACTGAAAAAAACTAAAATTATAGTTCAGAACTTGAGCAACTTTTCTCCGTTATTAAGCGTAATTAATTGACATAATTACATTATATAGTTTAAAGTTTTTTATTCCTTGACGAAAAACACTGAAAAAATAGAAAAAAAATACAATATTCTAATAGCAAACATATTACACTTGTGTAAATCTTATTCTTATGTGCCGTAAATCCGAGGGAAAGACTGCAAGGCATGAAGAGGTTAATAATATTATCAAGAGGAGCCTCACAACAGCCGGATGCCCAGCAATAAGGGAGGCACCCCAACTATGCAGATCTGATGGTAACCAAAAGCGTCTAGATATCACCCTTCAAGCCTGGACAAACAGCAAGCAGGTGGTGTGGGACTACACGTGTGCATCCACATTTGCTGATACCTATCTTCAGTACACCAGGGAGGAAGGAGGAGCAGCTGCCACCTTGAAAGAGTCCAAAAGTCTAGAAAATAAGATGAACTTGCCATCATTATATGATTGTTCCTATACCCTTGGAGACCCTTGGATCATGGGGGAAGATTGCATCTAAGTTCCTTAAGGAGCTAAGCAAAAGACTCTTCAGGGTAACTAGGGATCCCAGGGCATCTAGTTTTCTATTCCAGCGACTCACCACTGCTTTTCAGAGAGGTAATGCCTTCTGAGTCCTGGGTGCGCACTCCAGCTCTGAGAAGCTGGATGAGATTTTCGCATTGTAATCTATGACAAACACGTAACAATATGTACCAGACATGTATCCCATGTATGCCATCTTTATACCATCTATGTATCTTTTAAATCTTTTGTACCATATTATGAAATAAAATATACCTATTGGTAAAAAAGAATGTAAAGATGGGGTGGTAGGAGAAGTGGAATATTCAAATGGTTTCAGGAAGAAATCTAAATATTCTTCCTCGAAGCCTTTTTATCCCCTTCTCCGAGGCTAAAAGTCCCACAATTTGCACTAGAGGACCCCATCCCATGTATATATATATATATATATATATATATATATATATATATATATATATATATATATATATATATATATATATTATAACACATAGGCCGTCTCCCACCAAGGCAGGGTGGCCCGAGAAAGAAAAAGTTTCATCGTTCACTCCATCACTGTCTTGCCAGACGGGTGCTTACACTACATTTATAAAACTGCAACATTAACACCCCTAAGTGCCTCACCTATTATATGATGAAAAGGTTTCAAAGGTTTCAAATAGGTTTCTAATAAACATCAAAATGGTATACAATACCGACAGGTTGTTAGGTTAAGACACATATGCAACAGTTAGACAACTTTATTCCGAAACGTTTCACCTACACAGTAGGCTTCTTCAGTCGAATACAGAAAATAGGCAGGAACAGTAGAGATGTGAAGACGATGTTTCTAATAACAGAGAACAAGGTTTAAGGTTTCATAGCTTAAAAAAAAAATATTGCAAAATGGTTTAGTGGCTTCGCAGGCTTCCAGGAACAGACGAAAAGCTTTATGAAGCTTCTTAAGAGAGCGTAAGTCTTCCAGGAAGCATCCAGGGGGTGAATATAGCTTAAAAATGTCTTTTATGGCCTCTTGAGAGAGAGTTCCCTGAGGTAAGAAGAAGGGAAATGAAAACAATAAGTACAACCCCAGGGATATTTAGAAGATAAACACAAATGTGTATGAATAATAAGCACACAAGAGTGTGGGCAAACGCAAAAATGTTTGAACAATAAACACATAGAATGAAAACTAACACAACGGGGTGTAAACCGAGAAAGGTTATACGAATGATAAAACACAAAGGAATGTAAATAATGAAAGAGGTATATGAGTAGTGATAGCAGTGATGTAAACAATAAACACGAGCGGTTCACAATAAACACGAGCGGGTCACAACAAACCCAAATCTGTGAATCAATGAGGTAGAGGAGGAAAATGTGAATAAGAGGAGTGGAACTGAGATGCCCCAGAGGATGCAAGGAGAAGGGAAAACTAGCGTCTCTGAGACTCGGGAGATGGAGGGATGCTGGGAGCGGGGTGTCAGGGGAGCGAGCAGACAGGGGAAGCTAACGAGAGGAGGCTGCAATCACACGAGGGGTTGGTAATGTGAACGAGGGAGGGCAGGTGCTGGGCCACGAGGACCAGCTGGAGTTAGTAACCTCATTTCCAAGATAAACAACATGGTTGAGTCGACCGGAAGGTTGGTGTGTGGGTAAAGGTGTGTGGGAGGTTTGTGGGTAAAGGTGTGTGGGAGGTGGTGTGTGGAATGCAGTGTTTAAGGGCTCTGGTGTGTGTGTATGTGTATACTCACCTAATTGTACTCACCTAATTGTGGTTGCAGGGGTCGAGACTCAGCTCCTAGCCCCGTTTGTGTGTGTGTGTGTGTGTGTGTGTGTGTGTGTGTGTGTGTGTGTGTGTGTGTGTGTGTGTGTGTGTGTGAGAGTGAGTGTGTGTGTGTGTGTGTGTGTGTGTGTGTGTGTGTGTGTGTGTGTGTACTCACCTAGTTGAGGTTGCAGGTGTCGAGTCCTAGCTCCTGGCCCCGCCTCTTCACTGGTCGCTACTAGGTCACTCTCCCTGAACCGTGAGCTATATCATACCTCTGCTTAAAGCTATGTATGGATCCTGCCTCCACTACATCGCTTCCCAAACTATTCCACTTCCTGACTACTCTGTGGCTGAAGAAATACTTCCTAACATCCTTGTGATTCATCTGTCTTCAACTTCCAACTGTGTCCCCTTGTTGCTGTGTCCCATCTCTGGAACATCCTGTCTTTGTCCACCTTGTCAATTCCTCTCAGTATTTTGTATGTCGTTATCATGTCCCCCTTATCTTTCCTGTCCTCCAGTGTCGTCAGGTCGATTTCCCTTAACCTCTCCTCGTAGGACATACCCCTTAGCTCTGGGACTAGTCTTGTTGCAAACCTTTGCACTTTCTCTAGTTTCTTTACGTGCTTGGCTAGGTGTGGGTTGCAAACTAGTGCCGCATACTCCAATATAGGCCTAACGTACAAGATGTACAGGGTCCTGAACGATTCCTTATTAAGATGTTGGAATGCTGTTCTTAGGTTTGCTCGGCGCCCATATGCTGCAGCAGTTATTTGGTTGATGTGCGCTTCAGGAGATATGCCTGGTGTTATACTCACCCCAAGATCTTTTTCCTTGAGTGAGGTTTGTAGTCTCTGGCCCCCTAGACTGTACTCCGTCTGCCGTCTTCTTTGCCCTTCCTCAATCTTCATGACTTTGCACTTAGTGGGGTTGAACTCCAGGAGCCAATTGCTGGACCAGGTTTGCAGCCTGTCCAGATCCCTTTGTAGTTCTGCCTGGTCTTCGATCGAATGAATTCTTCTCACCAACTTCACGTCATCTGCAAACAGAGACACTTCGGAGTCTATTCCTTCCGTCATGTCGTTCACAAATACCAGAAACAGCACTGGTCCTAGGACTGACCCCTGTGGGACCCCGCTGGTCACATGCGGCCACTCTGACACCTCGCCACGTACCATGACTCGCTGCTGTCTTCCTGACAAGTATTCCCTGATCCATTGTAGTGCCTTCCCTGTTATACCTGCTTGGTCCTCCAGTTTTTGAGCTAATCTCTTGTGTGGAACTGTGTCAAACGCCTTCTTGCAGTCCAAGAAAATGCAATCCACCCACCCCTCTCTCTTTTGACTTACTGCTGTCACCATGTCATAGAACTCTAGTAGGTGTGTGTATGTGTGAGGTGGAGATCTGGGTTGTGGAAAGTGGTGTGTTTTTGTGTGGGAGGTGTGGTGGTGAGTATGTGGTATTTGATGTTGGGAGGTGAGGTTAAGTGATGTACTCTTGGCCTTATAGTACCTCTTCTTAAAGCTATGTATGGATCCTGCCTCCACTACTTCACTCTTCAGATTGCTCCACTTACTGTGGGAAGTAGTGTTAAGACTGTGGGAGGTGGTGTTAGGGCTGTGGGAGGTGCAGGGGGTGTGAAAGAGGGAGCTGGGGTTTTAGGAATTGGTGAGAGATGATGCTGGAGGTGTGGGAGATAGTACTGGATCTGTTGAACTATTGCCGGAGGTGTGGAAGGTGGTGGTGGTGCTGTGGGAGTTGGAGCTAGAGTTGTGGGAGAGGGTAGAAATGTGAAAGGCAGTGGGTCTGTGGGAGGTGGTGGTGCTGTGTGAGGTGATGGAGGTGTGGAAGATGGTGGGGATGTGGGAGGTGGTGAAGATGTGGGGGGTGGTGGGGCTGTGGGAGATGGTAGGGATGTGGGAGGTGGTGAAAATGTGGGAGGTGGTGGGGATGTGGGAGGTGGTGGGGATGTGGGAGGTGGTGGGGATGTGGCAGGTGGTGGAGATATGGGAGATGGTGGGGCTGTGGGAGGTGGTGGGGATGTGGATGATGGTGGGGATGTGGGAGGTGGTGAAGATGTGGGAGGTGGTGGGGCTGTGGGAGGTGGTAGGGATGTGGGAGGGGGTGGGAAAGTGGGAGGTGGTGGGGATGTGGGAGGTGGTGGAGATATGGAAGATGGTGGGGCTGTGGGAGGTGGTGGGGACGTGGGAGATGGTGGGGATGTGGGAAGTGGTGAAGCTGTGGGAGGTGGTGGGAATGTGGGAGGTCTTGGGGCTGTGGGAGGTGGTGGGGCTGTGGGAGCGACTGTCAGCACAGCGTCAGCTCAAATCGTCAGCGAGCAGCTTACTCTCACACCGAGAGGATCAAGGTCGCTCTCCTGATCCCCTTGAGAAATGGGACTTCGCGTAAGAGGGATGGGGACACCTAGGTTCCAGGAATAGGGATTGGAGGATCAGAGTTGGTGAACATATATCCTCGTAGTATAAGGACTACAGAAGAAGAAATAGATGAAGAACAATTTGGCACATCTATTCTTATGGGTGAAAAATACATGTTCTGATGCTGGCAGAGATATTCAGCCTTATAATAAATAAGCTTAAATTGGATGCTAGTTCTGAAGAGGAGTTGAGAATTGTGGAGGAGTTAGGAGGGGTTTACCTGGAGGGTGTTCCGGGGGTCAACGCCCCCTGTAGCCCGGCCCATGACCAGACGTCCCGGTGAATCAGGGCCTGTTCAACCAAGCTGTTACTGCTGGCTACACCCAGTTCATCGTGCAAACCCACAACCCAAGTGGTCAGGAACTGACTATAGGAACGTATCCAGTTCCCTCTTGAAGACAGTTAGGTGTCTGTTCGTAATCCGCCTTATGTATGACGGGAGGCTTTTGAATATTATTATTATAAAAAAGAAGCGCTAAGCCACAAGGGCTATACAGCGGGGCTCTTGAATAGTCTTGGGTCTCTTACGCTTATTGTGTTGCTCTCAGTATACTTTTAGCACCCCTGGTTTTCACTGGGGCATATTGCACCGTCTCTCAAGCCTACTTTCACAGGAATCATTACCTACGACAGTAGGTAATGATTCCTGTGAGCAAATTTGGCCTCAAGTCCTTTTAGGATTTTCGAGGTATAAATAATAATAATTATACATGGGAAATCAGGAAAGTCAACTGAGTTCCCACATCCATAAAGGGATGGGGGAGGGGGGGGGGATTGAGATAGCACCAGACGTCGTTCGTTGAGGGTGGGCCCACGAATGCGTACGTTCGATGTTGCCACATTTCCTTATCCACTCTTAATTTGTAATGAAGCCTCTGTAGGCTAAAATTACCACTACTTATAAGTATTTAAACTAAGGTGGAATTTGACATACAGTAATTTAGTTTAATATTTGCAATCGTCTTTCACAACCTACACAAATTAACAACACTAGGCACTTAACCAACCACCCACGAGTGCTCATTAGATACCCTCGCTATCCACAAAAAAATAGTGATTTGTGAGTGAGGAGGCAGGTGACTACACTCTGCCCAATTATACTGCTCTGTTAATAACTTCGTTAGAGGGCTACTTACTCTACACTAGGCTAGTGCAGTGAAGCAATCTAACATTCGTTAGCACATTACAATGTAAATTAGATCACAGTTCATGGTCAATTTATGTACCTAGGTGGCAACCTGTCTCTATAAAAATAACCGAAAATAGAACCTGTGACTCAAAAAGCATCTTTCCTTCACCAAACAAAATTCAAGGATATGTACAGAGAGGCAATTTGCAAGCAAAAGACACAGTACGAACCGCCTTCGAAGAGACCCGGAGGTAAGTCTGCCAATGTTGCTTCATGAGTGTCCGACATTGCTTCACAACTTTAGCAGGCTTCCTTGTATTTGGCTGGATTAAAGCAAGGTGGGGCCCTGTCATGTAGGAGGGGGGGGGGTAATGTGGGTAGGTATGGGGGTAAGGGGAGGGAGTCAGTAGGTAGGTGACAGGCGAGGCAGTAGGAGGGATGAGTGCGGAGGTAGGTAATGTGAGGTCACTGGTGACTACAACTTCACCTCTCATTACTCTACCCACCACTCCACACTACTCACCCTCTCACTACTTTAACTAAACATAAATAAATGGAGAAAATGACGGGGACAGTGAATATTACTATTCTACTCAAACACAGTTTATTATTAAGTCCTTGTACAATAATATATTTGGGAACAGGAGAACATTATTGTGGTTTAGATAAATGGGATGGTATGTATAATAATATAAGCAGTGAGACAGGGAACACAATCAACTTGACCAAAATGAATATAACTTACAATATAGTTCAGAGGGCAGTTCATCACAGGAACTAAGCCACAGGTCCCAAGACCTACACAGCACGAGTACTGCGCCAAGCCAGTACTCTGCCCAATGCCTCCAACAGTCTCCTCCAGAGACTTCAGCAGCCTTCTCCCGAGCCCTGCACCCCAGCAGCAGCTCCGCTCGAAGTCTCTGCTCAGGAGCTCTGCACCCAGGCCAGAGCTCCGCACGAATCTCTTCTGCTCAGCTGTTCCTTGGGCTTATATCGTGGTCCAAGCACCCTCTACAACCACGTGTTCGACCTGACGCCTAGGTCTGACGCCGTCAAGAACAAAAGACCTCAGACGTGGGCGTGGCTGACAGACGTTTGCCAAGGCAAGGTGCGACCATATAATTGGTTAAATTAGGTCTCCCCAGAGACCTCACAAGCCCAGCTGAACTACATCACAGCCCCACTTGTTATGCTCTAAGCATCTGGTTCGCTGGTCTGGAAGGCAGCCTATATGGGAGTGTGATATATGCCGTATAAATTGTAATGTACTCTTAGCGTGTCACATAACTGCTTTGCTGCCACCTTTGTGGGGAGGACCCCTGTATCTAGGCTCCCTCTCCATAAAATATTTAAGGCACAAGATAGGAGTTTCTTGCAGTTCTTTATGAACATAGAGTTGTACGTGGTTGGGCTTGATACAGAGTTCATGGGCTTGGTATCAATATTTTTTTTCGAAGTCCAGTTGTGTTAAGGTTATGTCAGAAATTTTAGAGATATTGACAAAGTTTCGAGTCATGTTCATAAAGATTTCGTTTAGAATGTCGACCATAAGTCTGATTAACGGATCGCTAAACACAGTCATAGTGACACTAGAGTATTTCAACCATTTCAGTGCTGTCATCAGTGTAAGTTCCATCATGTTTGAGCAAGAGCCCGATCCTGGATATGGTTTTCTCCCTGGGCTTGGCATATGAGAAGAAATATTTTCGATTTCTTTCAATTTAAGTAATTGCTTTTAGCTCCCACTCTCTCTGCCGGACTCTGTACGATTAATTCGACTTTATTTCAGTATTTTCTATTTCCCTAACTAGTTCTTCCTTCCCCATTTCAAATCGTCTAGCGCACTTCCGAAGCTCTGTGATTCTTTGTCTTCGCCTCGAACACATTCTAAAGTCGAAGATTGATCCTCTCTAGACGCTGGTAAGGATCCATGTTATTTAAGATATCTTCCCAACATTCGTTAACGACTCGATTTATATGATAACATTTGATGTGTTTGTTGTTACAATTGAACTTGGTGCACACGCCCTCATAACTGTTTGCAGTCTGCTGCTGGGAACGTTTTTCAAGTATAGTGGCGCTGGGAACGTTTTGCTTGGGGAGTGGTAACGTTTGTCCTGGGATATGGTGCTGGGAGAGTTTGTTCAGGAAAATGTTGCTAGGAGAGCAACTAGCCCTCCTAAAACAGGGGTGCAGAGACTAGTAACACACATACACATACACACACACACACCTACACAGGAGCTATGGCTTGACCCGTGTAACCACAGTTAGGTGAGTAATATATATATATATATATATATATATATATATATATATATATATATATATATATATATATATATATATATATATATATATATATATATATGTGTCGTGCCGAATATGTAAAACTGGTCAATTAGCAAGAACTCATTTAAAATTAAGGCCTTTCTGAAATTTTCTCTCACATGTTTAAAGATATTTTTTTTTTCAATAATGTTAATGCAAAAATTTTTAATTTTACACCAAAAGAATCTTAGAAAACTTACCTAACCTTATTATAACAAGATCAATTTATTTTAGCCTAAGGCAACCAAATATATTTTAAATACGTTTACAGTAATTAAGTACTAAACAAACACAATCAAATATATTTTTTTCGTTAGGTTCAGAATGATTTTGGCGAAATTATTGCATACACAAATTTTCACTTGTCCTATATGGCAAGATGAGCGTTGCTATTTAAGCCAAGATCGCAAGTTCTGCCTAATCGGCACGATATATATATATATATATATATATATATATATATATATATATATATATATATATATATATATATATATATATATATATATATATATATATATATATATACTTAATATTGGGAAAGCAAGGGAAATCATCTATCCTTTTATTGGAGAGAACGAGTACAGGGAATTTGTGGGCAGGAGAAGGGGAATAGGAGACTCGGAGTTAGGAAAATTATTTTTGGATCGAACAGATTGGCTGAGGAAGCCAGGCTGAGAGGACTCGCCTCAGTGCCTGATGAAACTGCTCGTCTTCAATTGCAGGAAGATCATTTTTGTTTTCCTAAAGCCATTAGCTGCTGGAAACTTGGCAGATTAAAGTCCTCACAGGCAAACCACGGAACGGGCGGGGATTGCACTCATAGCAAGTGAGTCACTCATAGATACTTTGTATAGCAGAAATGAATCTAAACTCAGTTGAATGAATAGGATGATGTGAATAACAAATATCAAAGAATAACCACTTGAATATTTCTTGTTTTCCCCCCTCCCTCTTCTCTCTCCTCTATTCCATTTCTCCTTTTTCCCGTCTCTTCCTCTCGTGTTTTATCCTGGTTTCCTCCCTCCTTTCTCATACCTTCCTCCCATCTAGCTTCCTCATACCTTCCTTCTCTCTTGCCTTCCTCTTCGTCTTCCTCCTTCTCCTCCTCCTCCTCCTCCTCCTCCTCTGTCTCTTTCATTCTCAACTGTCCTTACTTTCATCATATTTTTTTTTCAATCTTCATATCCTTCTCCTTTACTATGCTTTCGTTCCTCTTCTTTCCTTCCTGTTCTTTCTTTTTGTTCCTGTTCTTACCTTTCCCTTTCTCCCTTCACTTTTCCTTCCACTTCCTATCCTCTTGTCTCCCTCTCTTCCTCCTCATCATTTCTGCCATCTCTCCTCTCCATTTTCCTTTATTCCTTATACTTCCTATCTTCTACTCTTTTCTTCCTCAACTACATTTCTTCATTTTTTTCGGCTCTTGTGCTGCTTGACCCCCATCGTCCATCTTTTTATATGCATGTATATGTATGTATACATGTATATATGTATGAATCGGTTGGGAGTGTTAGCCGCCATACTGGCCGTCATGTTGGCCGCCATCTTGGATCTACGGATTCAGCGGATCAAATCATAAATCTGTTGACAACAATGGATACCTTGACTCTCAAAAACTTTGAATAGAAAAAATTGTTCTACGCATATTAAATAAGAAAGTTACATCTATTTTCCTGACCTTCAGGGTCAGCAGCGACCATGTTAAAACCTACCCAGTTTTAATCCATTTCCGGTAGTCAGATTTACAACACCCAGTAGGTAAAAAAATAAAGAAAAAAAAAACAAAAACTGAGATGCTTTTCGTTAGAATTTTTCGAGGGTTACGTGCTTTTTTTTATTTATTTTTTAAACTGATCCAACTACAAGCCTAGTTGTTTTATCCCCTGCCCATTTTCTCATGGTTTCTTTAAAACGTTAGACAAAGAAATTTATTTTTCATTAATGTTTCCATCTGTTTTGTTTTCCCACGTTTTTGACTCTCCATGTGGACCCCATGTCTCCCAGTCTACGTCCTTGTGACTGGAATCTCCCTACAAACAGTCACTTTGCTTTGGTCTGCCTGAGACAGCTGTTCCACCAGTGGCCTCTTAATCCGTTTCGATAAGTGAGTCGGTAATGCTGTCTCTGCTAAACCAGTTACTGCAGTCTCGATCGATCTAGAAAAACCGTAGGCTACTACCTGGCATTATATCTTTACCGTAGCCTTTACCATAGACCACTTCATTGTTAGAGTCAAAAACAACTTTTCCATTGATTTTGTCCAAGTTGAAGGTGTACATCAATTCTGTGTTCGTAGCACTTCCTTCTTCCCGCTCGCCATCGAGGAATTTCTGTTCTTCATTCACATATGTGGTTGTTCCTATTTGTAGGCGATTTTGCTATTTCTTGTGCATGCAAAAGGCTATTAACTAGCAGCGACCTCTCTCCAATATACTGGTGATCGTAGTTTCAACTTGGTCACCTCACATGGTTTTTAAGTTTTCTGTTACTAAAGCAAAGTGTATGACTTCTACGGGAAGTCTTATTATTCCTAATTCCACCGTATAATATTCTTTCTCGTTCCCATATTCCCTTCGATCGTCGAATGTCAGGGAAGTTCAACAAAGTCTCGCTAAAATGCCTATCATAGTCAACCGAACCTGCTGAAAATGTTTGCCCATTTTTCTTGGTGCTGAAAGGTGAACTCTTTACAGTCTACATTCAGCTCTAGTCTTATGTAGGCTAGAGAACGGAGATCAAGGTTTACGTCTGTGTACAAAACGTTTTCGATATTCAGTCGAGAGTTTGTATCCAGACGCAAACGTTTTTCCTTTTGAAGATGGACGCGATACACATCATTACTGACCATTTTGTCTTCCTCCAAGACCTTCATGGCCCTTCCATGTACAGGAAAATTACAGATCTTACTAAGACTAATTCAATTAATTATAGTCTCCATTTTTAAAGTTCCTTTAATCTCAGTATTCTCACTCTAGTAACATTTCTTAATTTGCCTCCCTTTACGTCTACTTCATATCTGGCTTTCCTTCTCCCTCCTTGGTAGGTTCCGATGATTCAAGTTTGATCTTTCCGTCTTCCATACCTGAAGATTCGCATGTCTTCTACAAACATGCACTCACTCTTTCTTGGACATTTTTAATTACGCTCTCATGCTTTAGCCTTGTACATTGATGGTTCAAAATCTCCAGACAGAATAGAGTATACGGCTGTTTTTTCCAGACAGAGCAGTTCAAAAACATTTACCCGAGTGGAACAGCATTTTTTCAACAGACTTTAAACGCAATACTCATTGATATTATATTAGGTGCATTCATGTCTGCCTCGTCATTCATTGTTTCCGAAACCCAGAGTGTGTGACTCGCTATCCAGAAATCTGACTCCCCCCATTCCATCGTTCTTCGTATACAACAATGATTGAGTTATAGTTTTAGGAAGCACAAAGAAGTTATTTTTTGCTGGGTCCGTGGACATGCTGATGGTAAGGACAAAGAACACGCAGACAGCCGCTCAGGCAGCTTTCAGGAAATGAAAGTCTCTAGCAGGAATGTTCCTTTCAGAATTTTCCAGTACTCGTTTATCATTGAAACCAGAACGTTAGTTAAAGTTAGAGGAGAACGAATTGTTTTCTATCAAACCATAGTTGGGTTACTAGTCAGATACTTCTCATCCACTGTCGGAAACGGGAAACTACACTCTCACTTTAAAGAATAGGATACGTACAACTCAAACACTAAAAAAAAAAAAAAAAACTCTCAGTGAGGACGACCAGGTCGAGCTATCAGCTCGGCATATCTTAACAAGTGCCCTCTCTATCAGAGAATGTACAGAATTCCTTTCCAGCATCTATGTACAGCGCCCTGACGCACTCGCTCTAACCTCCTCGCCGAAAGTCCTGTCTCTGACGCAGACTTGTTCTTTGACGTTTTTTTGACCGAAACTGATCTATTGCACCAACCTGGCCCAAAATTTTGCAGCCATTCTAATCTCTACCTCCTCTAGTCTTTATGCTTGCACACTCCTTATCACAGCACTATAACTCAATGAATATCTTTTAATGCAGTTATAGCAATAATTAACTCAGGGACAAATGTGATTGGAAACCTGTGCAGCATCTCAAACTTTCGAATCAGATTGGGAATCTAAGCTACTGATGCATATTCAAAGATGGACCTCTTTGCATTCTCCTCAATCGTTTCAGATTTGCATAAAGAGGCAAAAATTATTTGATCCCATCGAGTTGATTATTTACTTATAGTAAAAAGAATGGTGGCCCTAATACTGATCCTTTAGGGACACCACCTTAATCCAACTTGACACTTCGTGCTGTCACTCTGTCTTGTGTTCTTTATGTATTCTTTAGTTCGCCGTAGGATTGCTGGTTAGGCTTGTGGATCAGTCTTTGGTGGGAAACTGTGTCAAATGCTCTCTTGCAGTCCTGAAAAATGCAATCTTTCCAAGCTTTTCTTTCCTCCTTGATCTCAGTAACCGTGTTTGTTAGTTACCAGTTATCAAAAGCCACTTGTCGATAGACACTTGGCCTACTTTGTATGTTAATGTATGTACTCACCTAGTTGTACTCACCTAGTTGAGGTTGCAGGGGTCGAGTCCAAGCTCCTGGCCCCCGCCTCTTCGCTGGTCACTACTAGGTCAGTCTCCCTGAACCGTGAGTTTTATCATACCTCTGCTTAAAACTATGTATGGATCCTGCCTCCACTACATCGCTTCCCAAACTATTCCACTTCCTGACTACTCTGTGGCTGAAGAAATACTTCTTAACATCCCTGTGATTCATCTGTGTCTTCAACTTCCAACTGTGTCCTCTTGTTGCTGTATCCCATCTCTGGAACGTCTTGTCTTTGTCCACCTTGTCAATTCATCTCAGTATTTTGTATGTCGTTATCATGTCTCCCCTATCTCTCCTGTCCTCCAGTGTCGTCAGGTTGATTTCCCTTAACCTCTCCTCGTAGGACATACCTCTTAGCTCTGGAACTAGTCTTGTTGCAAACCTTTGCACTTTCTCTAGTTTCTTTACGTGCTTGGCTAGGTGTGGGTTCCAGACTGGTGCCGCATACTCCAATATGGGCCTAACGTACACTGTGTACAGGGTCCTGAACGATTCCTTATTTAGATGTTGGAATGCTGTTCTGAGGTTTGCTAGGCGCCCATATGCAGCAGCAGTTATTTGGTTGATGTGCGCTTCAGGAGATGTGCCTGGTGTTATACTCACCCCAAGATCTTTTTCCTTGAGTGAGGTTTGTAGTCTCTGGCCCCCTACCTGGAGGTTACCTGGAGGTTATTCCGGGGATCAACGCCCCCGCGGCCCGGTCCACGACCAGGCCTCCCGATGGATCAGGGCCTGATCAACTAGGCTGTTACTGCTGGCCGCACGCAGTCCGACGTACGAGCCACACCCCGGCTGATCCGGCACTGACTTTAGGTATCTGTCCAGCTCTCTCTTGAAGGCAGCCAGGGGTTTATTGGCAATTCCCCTAATGCTTGATGGGAGGCTGTTGAACAGTTTTGGGCCCCGGACACTTATGGTGTTTTCTCTTAGTGTACCAATGGCGCCCCTACTTTTTATTGGCGGCATTTTGCATCGCCTGCCCAGTCTTTTACTTTCGTAGGGAGTGATTTCTGTGTGCAGATTTGGGACCATTCCTTCCAAGATTTTCCAAGTGTAGACTGTATTCTGTCTGCGGTCTTCTTTGCCCTTCCCCAATCTTCATGACTTTGCACTTAGTGGGGTTGAACTCCAGGAGCCAGTTGCTGGACCAGGTTTGCAGCCTGTCCAGATCCCTTTGTAGTTCTGCCTGGTCTTCGAGCGAATGAATTCTTCTCATCAACTTCACGTCATCTGCAACAGGGACACTTCGGAGTCTATTCCTTCCGTCATGTCGTTCACAAATACCAGAAACAGCACTGGTCCTAGGACTGACCCCTGTGGGACCCCGCTGGTCACAGGTGTCCACTCTGACACCTCGCCAAGTACCATGACTCTCTGCTGTCTTCCTGACAAGTATTCCCTGATCCATTTTAGTGCCTTCCCTGTTACCCCTGCTTGGTCCTCCAGTTTCTGCACTAATCTCTTGTGTGAAACTGTGTCAAACGCCTTCTTGCAGTCCAAGAAAATGCAATCCACCCACCCCTCTCTCTCTTGTCTTGCTGCTGTCACCATGTCATAAAACTCCAGTAGGTTTGTGACACAGGATTTCCCGTCCCTGAAACCATGTTGGCTGCTGTTGATGAGATCATTCCTTTCTAGGTGTTCCATCACTCTTCTCCTGATAATCTTCTCCATGACTTTGCATACTATACATATCAGTGACACTGGTCTGTAGTTTAGTGCTTCATGTCTGTTTCCTTTTTTAAAGATTGGGACTACATTTGCTGTCTTCCATGCCTCAGGCAATCTCCCTGTTTCGATAGATGTACTGAATATTGTTGTTAGGGGTACACATAGCGTCTCTGCTCCCTCTCTCAGGACCCATGGAGAGATGTTATCCGGCCCCATTGCCTTTGAGGTATCTAGCTCACTCAGAAGCCTCTTCACTTCTTCCTCGGTTGTGTGTACTGTGTCCGGCACTTGGTGGTGTACCTCATCTCTCCGTCTTTCTGGAGCCCCTTCTGTCTCCTCTGTGAACACTTCTTTGAATCTCTTGTTGAGTTCCTCACATACTTCACGGTCATTTCCTGTTGTCTCTCCTCCTTCCTTCCTTAGCCTGATTACCTGGTCCTTGACTGTTGCTTTCCTCCTGATGTGGCTGTATAACAGTTTCGGGTAAGATTTGGCTTTCGCTGCTATGTCGTTTTCATATTGTCGTTGGGCCTCCCTTCTTATCTGTACATATTCATTTCTGGCTCTACGACTACCTCCTTATTCTCCTGGGTCTTTTGCCTTCTATATTTCTTCCATTCCCTAGCACACTTGGTTTTTACCTCCCTGCACCTTTGGGTGAACCATGGGCTCATCCTGGCTTTTTCATTATTCCTGTTACCCTTGGGTACAAACCTCTCCTCAGCCTCCTTGCTCATTTTTGTTACATATTCCATCCTCTCATTAACTGGCTTCCCTGCCAGTTCTCTGTCCCACTGAACCCCGTTCAGGAAGTTCCTCATTCCCGTGTAGTCCCCTTTCTTGTAGTTTGGCTTCATTCGCCCTGGCCTTCCTGCTGTGTATGCGTGTGTGTGTGTGTGTGTGTGTGTGTGTGTGTGTGTG
Source organism: Cherax quadricarinatus (assembly GCF_038502225.1). Taxonomy (NCBI): domain Eukaryota; kingdom Metazoa; phylum Arthropoda; class Malacostraca; order Decapoda; family Parastacidae; genus Cherax; species Cherax quadricarinatus. The sequence goes on from NC_091292.1 coordinate 60,731,578, forward strand.
TGTGTGTGTGTGTGTGTGTGTGTATGTGCGTGTGTGTGTGTGTGTGTGTGTGTGTGTGTGTGTGTGTGTGTGTGTGTGTGTGTGTGTGTGTGTGTGTGTGTGTGTGAGAGAGAGAGAGAGAGAGAGAGAGAGTGAGTCTGTGTGCATGCAATTCCTGTGCAGTTGCAGCTGTTTGTGTAAATCACGGCGCTACGATGGGTATGAACACATTTGTGTATTGCTTCTCGGATCATAGGATCAGGCTTGGGGTCATGATGGGTGTACTTAATTGATATCTGTAACGATTCTCTTACCTAAGAAGGTATTATTATTATTATTATTATTATTATTATTATTATTATTATTATTATTATTATTATTATTATTATACCACACATCCTACAGCAACACATCAAATATAAAAGAATTACTTGAAAATGAGCTGTCATGAATTCCGAGCTAACTCAACCATGATTTTTTTAATGTTTTAGCCCCTACTTCTCAAAAACTCCTACCCACCCTTACTCCATCACTTCCTCGGGCGTCCTCAGCACTACCTTCCATCCACTCCAAATATATACATCTCGGTTAATAAGTCCTTTTTTTTCCACTCTTTCCGTTTCTCGACGAAGATCTTAACCTCAGTTTTGTCGTAGGCGATGATATGCATTGATAGGTTACTGGAAGTGTTATATATGCCAATATATGACAACTAATCTGAGACAATCATACACGACTCTTATAGTTGTTGTAGCAATAAATATTATCGGTTAAACCCTTGTGGTGGTATTATTCAGTATTCTGAGTGGGCGTAATTGTTATGTTAATTATTGTTTCACTGCATACGATATATCTTATTTTTTATCGTTATATTTTCATTCGAAATGACAAACAATACGTGTCTCATGTAAACTGTAATATTTACACTTAAAAAACATATATAGTTTTAAGAGTTAGTTAATTGAGCAAATTTGAAGCCTACTAGTCCCCCCAGAAAAAAATTCTTTGTAATAATGCTGGTCAATGATTGGACTCAGGATACCTTTTGGCAAGGGATTTTTTTACATCTTCCGCCTGTTATCCTTTTGAATGAGTTGATTGTTCTTTTTTTTCCAGCTGTTTACCTTCTTTTGCAAGTTCTACCACATATTATTTTGGACTCGTGTCTTACATTAATCATGTTAAAGTGGTAGTACTATATTTTATCATTTTTGCAGGAATTGAATGCTGCCATATTTATTTCACTTTTATTTTTTATTCTAATAAATTTTATATGTTTGAATTTTGTAAACACTGCAGATTATCATAATTATAGGTCTTGAACAGTGTGCTCCCAAAAAGGCTACTATATTATACTAAAGGTCTATAATTAAGCAAAAGAGACAAGGATAGGTTGATTACATTTTTCTTGGACTGCAGAAAAACAATTAATTAAATACAACTCCAGAGATTGATACACAAAATGAATGAGCAGCTAGGAGTGCATGGGAAAATATCTAAATAGATAAACGAACACGTAACAGAGAGCAAAGAAGAGTAGTGGTTGTGAGAAATAAACATCACAAAGGATCGTAATGAAGAGTGAGGTCGGCGAGGTACTAGGACACTTACCTTCCCTAATACATATGAGTGATTTGCCAGAGGTGATAAATTCCTGTGTAACACTTCTGATGGCCGTGAAACTAATGAGAAAAATGAAAGTAGACAGACTACCTTAATAAGGAATTGTTTATGACCGTGTACAAGACGTATGTCTTATACACGTTTAGAACATAAGAAAGGAGGAACACTGCAGTAGGCCTGCTGGTCCATACATAAGAACAAAAGAAAAAAGGAACACTGCAGCAGGCCTACTGGCCCATGCGAGGGAGGTCCAGGTCTAATACCGGCTTAAGCCAATGCAGGTCCTTTCCAAATCCAACCCACTAACAGAACATTTGCCCAACCCACCTTCAGAAACCACGTTCACAAACTGAAGAACGTACAGAAGTCTGTGTCTAGTTCTAGTACTAAAGAATTGAGCTCTGGAGAAAGACTTAGAGAATTTAATCCAGCAATCTCAAAAGAAAGAAGAACCAGGGGAGATATAATAATGACGTAAAGGATATTCAAAGGATTTGATAATTCAAACAGGGACAGACTGCTTGACAGGCAAGGGACAGGGACAAGAAGGTATAGACTGTGTGACAAAATACTGAAAGTATTGTGATGAATGGTTTGAAAAACCGACAAGTTGAAGATTGAGACACTTATGCAGCATATGGGAATCTTTATTCAGGAAACGTTTCGCCACACAGTGGCTTCATCAGTCCAATACAAAGAGGAAGGCGTAAGGAGAGGAGGAGTATGACGAAGACCTACTTCGACTAGTGGATGGTACCACTATGACCCCGCCTCCACCTGCTTCACCTCACCTCACTACAGTATATAAGCCACGTCTACGGCCCTATGCTGTACATTCTACAAGATTGATGGACTGAACACATCGACTCCAGGCTGGGGGACTGATTACCTCATACTCCTCCTCTCCTTACGCCTTCCTCTTTGTATTGGACTGATGAAGCCACTGTGTGGCGAAACGTTTCCTGAATAAAAATTCCCATATGCTGCATCAGTGTCTCAATCTTCAACTGAAAGTATTAGATATATAATGGGGATTTACGAGATATTTACAAAAAAAAAAAAGTCACTAGAAGATCAAATTTAACTGTGAGTAAATACACAAATAATCCGCCCGTAAGACACTGAAACTTGTGAAGAGGTTTCGGTCCGACTAGTCGGACCGAAACGTTGTCATTGTTAAATAAGTTATTTACAACTTATATTAGGACAAAATTTGGAATATGCAGAGCCTGTGTGGCGCTCACATCTTAAAAATAAACATTTAGATATAAGATGCATTAAGAAAAGCTAGGAAAATGGCTGCCAGAACTAAACAATATGAACAGTGATGACAGGATGAAAAAATTAAAGACGCCCATGTTGGCTGACAGCAGGAAAGGAGACGTGATAACCACATACAAGGGATTGGAAGAGTAGATAAAAAGGATATCTTAGTACCTAGAACAGGGATACCAAAAGGCCACCGCTGTAAATTGAGGAAAAGATGGATTGGAAAGGATAGGGCATTTTTCTTCTCAGAATGGTTGCTCAGTGGAATGAATTGAAGAATTAATTAGTAAGTGCTGCGACTGTTGGACAGTTTTTAAAGTTATATGATAAAGAGAATACTGTAGACGAGACACCATGAGTAGAGGTCAGCTGCTGTAGCTACACACAGGTCTGCCTGGACGTCGTTCTGAGGGCCAACGCCCCTGCGGTCCAGTCCTTGACCAGGCCTCCAAGGTAGTTATAAATAGGAAATTACACACACGCACACACAGATTGGGGAAGGGCAAAGAAGACCGCAGACGGAGTAGAGTGTAGGGGGCCAGATACTACGAACCTCACTCAAGGAAAAAGATCTTGGGGTGAGTACAACACCGAGCACATCTCCTGAGGCGTACATCAACCAAATAACTGCTGCAGTATATGGACGCCTAGCAAACCTAAGAACAGCATTCCACCATCTTAATACGGACTCGTTCAGGACCCTGTACGCTGTGTACGTTAGGCCCATATTGGAGTATGCGGCACCAGCTTGGAGCCCACACCTAACTAAGCACGTAAAGAAACTGGAGAAAGTGCAAAGGTTTGCAACAAGACTAGTCCCACAACTAAGGGGGTATGTCCTACGAAGACAGGAGAGATAGGAGGGACATGATAACGACATATAAAATACTGAGAGAAATTGACAAGCTGGAGAGACAGAATGTTCCAGAGATGGGACACAGCAACAAGGGGACACAGTTGGAAGTTGAAGACTCAGATGAATCACAGGGATGTTAGGAAGTATTTCTTCAGCCACAGAGTAGTCAGGAAGTGGAATAGTTTGGGAAGCGATGTAGTGGGGGCAGGATCCATACATAGCTTTAAGCAGAGGTATGATGAAGCTCATGGAGCAGGGAGAGTGACCCAGTAGCGGCCAGCGAAGAGACGGGGCCAGGAGCTATGAATCGACCCTTGCAACCACAACTAGGTGAGTACAACTAGGTGAGTACACACACACACACATACACACACACACACACACACACACACACACACACACACACACACACACAAACACGCACACAAACACGCACGCAAGCACGCATTTCACTGCGTAGCTCGGCTCCTCTTATTCTCTCCCGCTATCAGTCTATTGTGGTTCCTCAACCGCCTAATTTGTTCCTTTCAGCTCAGTGCGTCCGCTCTTTTGTTACTCACATCAAAAGTCACTCGGCTCATGTGTACACACCTTTTTTCAAGGTCTTGGGAAGGGAATGGCGCGCGAGTAGACATGAAAACAATAAATTACGCCTTTTTTTTAATAAATTATAGACAAATTTATTGTGGTTTTAGACAAAATTAGTTAAAAAAAAAAAAAAAACTGGATGTTGTGCTTTAAGTTGAAATGATAGATATTGAGGTGTAGGGAAAATTATAGAAATTTACTGGAAATTATATAATTACTTATGATTTTCAAGGAGAAATTATAGCCATTTATTTTAGTTAAGATAATTTTTTTTGTGCCTTTGGAAGAAATTATAGACGCAGAAACTTTTGGGAAAAATATCGATATATATATATATATATATATATATATATATATATATATATATATATATATATATATATATATATATATATATATATGTCGTGCCGAATAGGTAAAACGGGTCAATTAGCTAAAACTCATTTAAAATTAAGTCCTTTCTAAAATTTTCTCTTATACATTCAAAGATATATTTTTTCATTTAGGTTAATGTAAAAGTTAATTAGGCTAAATTAAAATGCGCTTGTTATAATAAGGTTAGGTAAGTTTCTTAAGGTTCTTTTGTACCAAAAGAACCTTGAAAAACTTACCTAACCTTATTACTACAAGCGCATTTTATTTAGCCTATTCCAACTAAATATATTTTATATATGTTTACAATAATTTAATAATAAACAACTACAATGAAATACATTTTTTCGCTAGATTCAGAATGATTTTTTGCGAAATTATTGCATACATAAATTTTCACTTGCCCTAGTACTACTACCGCTATTACTACCACTGCTAGTAATACTACCACTATTACTACCACTGCTAGTAATACTACCACTATTACTACCACTGCTAGTAATACTACCACTATTACTACCACTGCTAGTAATACTACCACTATTACTAACACTGCTAGTAATACTACCACTATTACTACCACTGCTAGTAATACTACCACTATTACTACCACTGCTAGTACTACTGCCACTATTACTACCACTGCTAGTACTACTACCACTGTTACTACCACTACTAGTATTACTACAACTATTACTACCACTACTAGTACTACTACCGCTATTACTACCACTTCTAGTAATACTACCACTATTACTACCACTGCTAGTAATACTACCACTATTACTACCACTGCTAGTAATACTACCACTATTACTACCACTGCTAGTAATACTACCACTATTACTACCACTGCTAGTAATACTACCACTATTACTAACACTGCTAGTAATACTACCACTATTACTACCACTGCTAGTAATACTACCACTATTACTACCACTGCTAGTACTACTGCCACTATTACTACCACTGCTAGTACTACTACCACTGTTACTGTCACTACTAGTATTACTACAACTATTACTACCACTACTAGTACTACTACCACTATTACTACCACTGCTAGTTCTACTACAACTATTACTACCACTACTAGTACTACTACAACTATTACTACCACTACTAGTACTACTACAACTATTACTACCACTACTAGTACTACTACAACTATTACTACCACTACTAGTACTACTACAACTATTACTACCACTACTAGTACTACAACTATTACTACCACTGCTAGTAATACTACCACTATTACTACCACTGCTAGTAATACTACCACTATTACTACCACTGCTAGTAATACTACCACTATTACTACCACTGCTAGTAATACTACCACTATTACTACCACTGCTAGTAATACTACCACTATTACTACCACTGCTAGTAATACTACCACTATTACTACCACTGCTAGTAATACTACCACTATTACTACCACTGCTAGTAATACTACCACTATTACTACCACTGCCAGTAATACTACCACTATTTCTACCACTGCTAGTACTACTGCCACTATTACTACCACTGCTAGTACTACTACCACTATTACTACCACTACTAGTACTACTACCACTATTACTACCACTGCTAGTACTACTACCACTGTTACTGTCACTACTAGTACTACTACAACTATTACTACCACTACTAGTACTACTACCACTATTTCTACCACTGCTAGTTCTACTACAACTATTACTACCACTACTAGCACTACTACAACTATTACTACCACTACTAGTACTACTACAACTATTTCTACCACTACTAGTACTACAACAACTATTACTACCACTACTAGTACTACTACAACTATTACTACCACTACTAGTACTACTACAACTATTACTACCACTACTAGTACTACTACAACTATTACTACCACTATTACTACTGCCAATTATTATTATTACTATCTGAACTACTATTAAAATTACAACTACTCCCGCTGCTACTACTATCACCAACATTACTACTGATTCTGGTTATTTTCGTAAAGCGATTTGTTAATATTCGTAGTTTTCATTGTTTACACTTTTTTTTATGGTGTTGAATGTAATTTTCATTGCCAAGAATATCAAGTGACCTACACCATTAAATCGCCCATTATCAAAACTATTACTGTTACTACTACCATATTTTTTTACTGCCACTTCCAGTAATTTTTAAGAATTCTCAGTTAATTACCGTATGGCAAGCAAGAAGTTTTTGCCATAATTACAGGTCTTACTGTTTGTGTGCTGAGCTCAGGCACAAATTGGTTTTGTTTTATCTTAATGATGAAGATTTGCGTTGGGGTAGCAGCCGCCAGTTCTGAGAAATTCAAGACTACTTGTACAGGGTGAATGGGGGGGGGGAGGGAGAAATAATTGCTGTTATTAAAGTAATTCTGGTTTTACAATATGATATTTTGTAAGAGATTTTTGTTGTCTGGCATCAGAAACGTCGACTCTGATAATTGTGTAGAAAATATTTACCTGCGTAGCTGTCTACCGGAAATGAAAAGATAAAATATTTGAAATTTGTTAATGATACTGGAGTAAATTTAATATGATCAAAGAATATATTTCGACCTCCAGCTCAGGATTTCCCATTTATTCAGTTGAAATATATTGGGGAGGCATCATGGCCTGACGCGAGTCTTAATCACGTGATGATCAGTCGCTGGCTACCGAAGGAAGATCGGTGTAGTACCAGGCGGATACTGGTAATAGTCTGTAGCTGCGATTCCATCCCTGCATGGCATGAACGACTGCGGTCTGCAGTCTGGTTCCATATCTTGTGATGGAAGAAGGGACGCACCTTGTATTTTTTGGCTCGCAGTTTGCTACATTTAGTGTTGCATAGATCTCAGGGTCAGCTCATCTACATTCCCCGGCAATACGAGGCTCACAGAGAGAAACGGAGGTACTACTGATGGGTTGGGAATGATGGTTCCTATTGTGCTTACGTGAGTTAGCAGTTAGCTGGTGCCTATGTCCGGAGTTTTTGACTGCAATATTCTTCATGAGCTCAAAAGTGTACAGGCATCTCTTAGAGCCACCCCATCTTTCGGGCCGTAGCTATAAGCCGTGGTTGACTCTAGGCGTGACCAGTGATCGAAGCTACAACCCCTCTTCAGCGAATACAAACGTGAATAGAGAACATGTTTAATGTAAGGAGAGATAACGAACGCCTTAGGGGTTAGGCGTCAGGTCAGGAAAGCACTGATTGGGCAGTAGAGTCAGTCTTGTCACCGAAACAAGAATGGGTTGGACAAGTACAGGTACAAAAGGTCCACTGGCATGGACCAGTGGACCTATTGCTGTACTCTTCTATTTTATGTTGTTACGTCATTTCTTGGAATTTGGATCATGATACAGAGTTAAATTGTGTGTTAGAGTGCAGTGCTTTAAGTAAAAGGCTTATAATGACCAGGTTTCGAAGACGATAACTCCCTTCTCTTGATCCTGTACTGTGATCAGGTAACTTGGAATTTGTTAAAGACGGTCGGATGTCGTGGTCACCGGAACGGAAATTTTGGAAAGTTACGAACCTGTTTCTGTTGCTTGCGGTTTACTTAAAACTCCATTAAGTTCGGTGCTAAACCTTTCATCTATTTTGCAAGATTGCAAGACGAATAAAAAATAAATAAACGATTATAAATTATAAAACGGGTGGGGCCAAGGACTCCTATAACCCGCTGGTTCACCCGTTCTGTGATTTTTCTTGCAATTTCACGAGGCAAGTAACTTGACTCGTGAAATAATATACAGGGCTCGAACCCAAGGCCAGACATATTCAACTAGTAAACATTTTTTTTAGACATTTCCTCACTACCAACGCCATATCAATTCTTCAAGATAAACAACGATATTTCGAACCTACAATCTAGAGAACGTTAATTAGGTGCCGTATTGCAATCGTAACACAGCTCGAAACACAGTAGACATTCATATCGCAGACATCACAGTCTAGTGAACAGAGCGCCGAGACTGTGATTTCGGCGCACGTCTATTCTTTCTTAAAAAAAAACATGACAATCATTCATTAGTTTTTCTGAGCCATTGTTCAAATAAATTCACCTCTTCTTAAACTGCTATTTTTTCAGCATTTGAGTTACAACTTTGTTGTGTCTTCTAGTGTCGATGTTCCTTCTACCAGCAGTGTTGCAGGTAGTGGCTGCAGACAGCCACTACCTCAACAACTCCCACGTACAACCTTGTATGCTTTATACTCGCTTATACATTCACGGACGAGAGTCGCATTACTCGACAAAATCCCTAAATGCTAGAATCTTAGAACTGGGTACAGCTGTAACTAGGAATGTATCTAGACTTTCGACCCTTTCCGCAGATAATCCGATTTTTATTACATATTAACTAATTTTTTAAGCACTGTTGGCCAAAATAAAACGAACGTTTCGAACCCCTGTGTACAATTTTTATTCCAAATCTGTACACCGAAATAATCTCTTAGGAGAGCGGGACTCAGTAGACGGTGTAGCCTACCCGTAGAGAAGAGATAAATTAATAGGCTCAAGGATTTTTCAACATTTTTCATTTATTTATAATGGCATTTACCTACTGACCTCTGTCTTTAATTAGTAACTTTACAAGTTCCCCCAAGCAGTTTCCTGAGCAATCAGATTGTGGCCACAATCTGACTTCTTCTTTTTCTTCTTGATTCGCCGGTACTCTCCCGGCCCGGGTATTTTCCAGATGGTGACCCGGCCTTGGCTCCCTGTCTTAGCAGTGTCTGAGACCTATGTCTGCAATGGGATGAGGTACTCCTCATCTTCTGGGACCAACTGTCCCCAGGCCTAGCCCCATTCCCTGCCCTCACGGGGCTCGAAGGAAGAAGCTAGGCCTCTGGTCTGCCATCTTCCCCGCCCCAGGGAGGCTCGTGGTAATGGCAGCTTTGTGAGCTGCAGGTGGTAGCAAACTCTGGCCATATTTGACAACCTGACTGACCAGGCCGTGTCAGCGATGTTCTCCTGAACAATCACCCCGTAAACACCTTGTAGAAACAACGAATCCGCTATCAGGGCAACTGATCTCGCTTATCCTTCCCTAACTCCTAATCCACTCTCTGCTCGCTGGCTCCCGAGCTCTGCTTTCGCAAGATTAATTCAGCTAATTCAGGTTCTTTTTTTTTTCCCTGCCGACCTTTGTGCGTCGCAAAAAAAGGAACTATTAAAGTTTCAATAAGTGTTAATTGCATTTAATATTCTGTTGAAGCAGCGGCTGGAAGCGGCCCACACCCCGCCATTTGCTGGTACTACTCCACCTGACTCCTGAACACGACCTGGACCACAGTGTCGTTAATCACTCAATTGTAAACACTTTATTCGTTTCGGCTTGTTTACTCTTTATCGTCCGAGTGATCGAAAAGTGTTTTGCAGAAATATCGTGCTAAATGGTTACTATCCTAAGGGTAAATTTTGTATTTTGAGTGGTGGGGGACGTGTGTTTACAGTCAAAGTCATGTCAGGGGTTTAAAAGGCAGGGAAAGGGAGGGGCAAAGCAGGTATAATTGTGTAGCAATAGGAACCCCATCGGCTGGTGCTGTGGCTGTGGGGGAGTGAGAGCTCTCTCTCTCTCTCTCTCTCTCCCTCTCTCTCCCTCGCTCTCACACATTCTCTCCGTCCCCCTCTCATGCTACGCCAGCACACATTCCAGCAATTCTGTCGACAAGCCTTTGTTACCACCATGCTGCGGGCTATTTACAGAATCCTCTAACGTCTGCTCAAAAATATTAGGTCTCGCTGAGAGGGATCCCTTAAGGCAACCTCAGCCCATCGGCTCTACGTGCATCGACCTGATATTCTTCGGCAGCCCGCTATCCCACGATAACTTTCCCTAATGTTTCTGGATTATCACCCATTAGCTCGGAGGAGAAGAAGCCCTTGTGAGTAGTGTGACTATGGCCAAGTAACCAGCTTCTCAGGTTTACGGAAGGACGTACCTAGTTTGGGCCAGTAGGCCTGCTGCAGTGTTCCTCCGTTCCTATGTTCATCTCTAAGAGTGGTGGCCCCGACCTACACGTGTGTAATATGTGTTTTATAACCCTCGCAATGCCATTTTTTGTTTCGATTTCTCTGCTACTGATTTGAATCCCTCTTCAAGTGACATAGTTTTGTCCTGTTGAGAATGTCTATGTGTGGTCCTGTTGAGCATGTCTGTGGGTGGTCCTGTTGAGCATGTCTGTGGGTGGTCCTGTTGAGCATGTCTATGTGTGGTCCTGTTGAGCATGTCTGTGGGTGGTCCTGTTGAGCATGTCTGTGGGTGATCCTGTTGAGCATGTCTGTGGGTGGTCCTGTTGAGCATGTCTGTGGGTGATCCTGTTGAGCATGTCTATGTGTGGTCCTGTTGAGCATGTCTGTGGGTGGTCCTGTTGAGCATGTCTGTGGGTGGTCCTGTTGAACATGTCTATGTGTGGTCCTGTTGAGCATGTCTGTGGGTGGTCCTGTTGAGCATGTCTGTGGGTGATCCTGTTGAGCATGTCTGTGGGTGGTCCTGTTGAGCATGTCTGTGGGTGATCCTGTTGAGCATGTCTATGTGTGGTCCTGTTGAGCATGTCTGTGGGTGGTCCTGTTGAGCATGTCTATGAGTGGTCCTGTTGAGCATGTCTGTGAGTGGTCCTGTTGAGCATGTCTATGTGTGGTCCTGTTGAGCATGTCTGTGAGTGGTCCTGTTGAGCATGTCTATGTGTGGTCCTGTTGAGCATGTCTGTGAGTGGTCCTGTTGAGCATGTCTATGTGTGGTCCTGTTGAGCATGTCTGTGGGTGGTCCTGTTGAGCATGTCTGTGGGTGGTCCTGTTGAGCATGTCTATGAGTGGTCCTGTTGAGCATGTCTGTGAGTGGTCCTGTTGAGCATGTCTATGTGTGGTCCTGTTGAGCATGTCTGTGAGTGGTCCTGTTGAGCATGTCTATGTGTGGTCTTGTTGAGCATGTCTGTGGGTGGTCCTGTTGAGCATGTCTGTGAGTGGTCCTGTTGAGCATGTCTATGTGTGGTCCTGTTGAGCATGTCTGTGGGTGGTCCTGTTGAGCATGTCTGTGGGTGGTCCTGTTGAGCATGTCTGTGAGTGGTCCTGTTGAGCATGTCTATGTGTGGTCCTGTTGAGCATATCTGTGAGTGATCCTGTTGAGCATGTCTATGTGTGGTCCTGTTGAGCATGTCTGTGAGTGGTCCTGTTGAGCATGTCTATGTGTGGTCCTGTTGAGCATGTCTGTGGGTGGTCCTGTTGAGCATGTCTGTGAGTGGTCCTGTTGAGCATGTCTATGTGTGGTCCTGTTGAGCATGTCTGTGGGTGGTCCTGTTGAGCATGTCTGTGAGTGGTCCTGTTGAGCATGTCTATGTGTGGTCCTGTTGAGCATGTCTGTGGGTGGTCCTGCTGAGCATGTCTGTGGGTGGTCCTGTTGAGCATGTCTATGAGTGGTCCTGTTGAGCATGTCTGTGTGTGGTCCTGTTGAGTATGTCTATGTGTGGTCCTGTTGAGCATGTCTGTGCGTGGTCCTGTTGAGCATGTCTATGTGTTGTCCTGTTGAGCATGTCTGTGAGTGGTCCTGTTGAGCATGTCTATGTGTGGTCCTGTTGAGCATGTCTGTGAGTGGTCCTGTTGAGCATGTCTATGTGTGGTCCTGTTGAGCATGTCTGTGGGTGGTCCTGTTGAGCATGTCTGTGAGTGGTCCTGTTGAGCATGTCTATGTGTGGTCCTGTTGAGCATGTCTGTGAGTGGTCCTGTTGAGCATGTCTGTGTGGTCCTGTTGAGCATGTCTGTGGGTGGTCCTGTTGAGCATGTCTGTGAGTGGTCCTGTTGAGCATGTCTATGTGTGGTCCTGTTGAGCATGTCTGTGGGTGGTCCTGCTGAGCATGTCTGTGGGTGGTCCTGTTGAGCATGTCTATGAGTGTCATGTAGGGGGGTGATGATTAAGGGCATATGGGGGTAAGTGGGGGGAGTCAGTAGGTAGGGGACAGGCGAGGTGGTAGGAGTGAGGTATGCGGAGGTAGGTAGGTGATGACAGGAGAGGTGAGCGGTAGGTAGGTAATGTGAGGTCACTGGTGACTACAACTTCACCTCTCATTACTCTACCCACCACACTCCACACCCTCTCACTACTTTAACTTAACATAAATAAATGGAGAAAATAACGGGGACAGTGACTATTACTATTCTATTCAAACACAGTTTATTATTAAGTCCTTGTACAATAATATATTTGGGAACAGGAGTATATCATTGGGGTTTAGATAAATGGGGTGGTACATATAGACAGTGAGACAGGGAAATACAATCAACTTGACGAAAATGAATATAACTTACAATATAGCACAGAGGACAGTTCACTACAGGAACTAAGCCACAGGTCCCAAGACCTACACAGCAAGAGTACTGCGCCAAGCCAGTACTCTGCCCAATGCCTCCAACAGTCTCCTCCAGAGACTTCAGCAGCCTTCTCCCAAGCCCTGCACCCCAGCAGCAGCTCCGCTCGAAGTCTCTGCTCAGGAGCTCTGCATCCCAGCAGCAGCTCCACTCCAATCTCCTGATCATGCTCTTCCTTGGGCTTTTATGGTGGTCCAAGCACCCTCCACAACCACGTGTACGACCTGACGCCTAGGTCTAAGGCGTCAAGAACAAAAGACCTCAGACGTGGGCGTGGCTACAGACGTTTGCCAAGGCAAGGTGTGACCATATAATTGGTTAACTTAGGTCTCCCCAGAGACCTCACAAGCCCAGCTGGACTACATCACATCCCCCTTTCTCCCCCAATTTAAAATATCTGAGAACTAGGACAATTTGTCCTAGTTATTAGACTATTTTAATCCTAATCCCTTAAATCTATTACAATACAAAGACAAAATTATACATAATACAATTATATTTCCCTCAACCTCCTCAACTACCACAAGGCAGCATAATCAGTACCTCTGGCAGTTGGCCAGCATAATAGTAGCTCTCTGGTGCAAAGCCTCCTTACCCGTTATTTCTCCTTAAACCTAAATATCGGGCTCCAGTGCCTTCCCTACTTCTACTAGAAATGCACTAGCCAATGCTAGTCACCCTCGCACGTTAACCATTGGGCCAAACCTCTCTAGGCTTCTATGGCGTGGAAAACTGCTCCAACGGGTTGCATTCTTTCAAGTAACTCCAACTGGACCACTTCACGACCACCAAGGTCGCATTTTCGGCACACTTCACATGCACACTACAACATCTGAAAATCGAGACAGGGCAGGCATCGCAGCTAAGACCCTCCATTATCCTATGCCACTACTAGGATTCACTGGCCTCATAAAACAAGGCGGCCATAATCACTGGACCGTATTCAAGGTCACCTTATTTCACACAGGTAACACTAACACTTCTGGCAAGTCAAAGTAGGCTGGGGACATCTCACACTCTTAATTGTCTCTCATGGCTGGCAGGGCATCCCCGCATACCTGTCGTACCGGTCGACCAACAAGGCAGGACACACCTCCATACCGCCCTTGAAAGCAGGCTGGTCCCAGCAGCTGGAGTCCATCTCCGCGGCTCACGTCCTTCCACATCTCCGAGGATGGCAACTCCTTCATAGTAGATTCTCCTCTCCTGGCACACCAGCCAGAATCCCTCACACACCACTGCAGCATCACCGCCATCTCCTCCTCTTGAGCTAGGCAGCATCGCAGCATCACAGCACGGCCGTATCACAGCAGAATACAGCACGGCCACAGCATCGCAGCACGGTCCCAGCATCACAGCACGGCCGCAGCATCTCAGCATCACCGCACGACCGCAGCATCTCAACATCACAGCACGGCCGCATCACAGCCCGGCCACAGCATAGCAGACAGCATCACAGCACAGCCACAGCATAGCCGACAGCATCACAGCAGCCGACATCAGCAGTAGCAGGCTATGGTCAGTTGCTCGAGGTGAGGTGAGGTCACTTCAGGTCATCAACAGCAGGTGCGGTCACCCATCCCTGGCAACTGCGGGTAACTGGCGGTCCGCAGGTAATGGTCACAGAGGCTGGGTGACGCAGACAGACACCCACTACACTTGATGACAGACCAGGGCAGCAATACATCTACTGGGGCACATCAGCTGGGTGACTGGGCATATCAGCTGGGTGACTGGGCACATCAGGTGGACAGCAATCATAGGCAACTCTTCAATGGGTGACAGTTGTGGGCTAGTCTTCAAAGGCGGGCTGGGTGACTTCTCATTCCTCTGTAAATATTCAATTTCGGCCAGTAATTGCTTCCCTCAAAAGTCTCACCCAAATACTGATATTCTCCACCATTTATCTCAAACCAACAACCAACTCCACCAAATATAATAATACAACCACACAATTACTCAGACCCACCTTCAAAAAAAAAAAAAGGTCAGTTAAGGTCACTAGGATTATAATATCTATAATAACACACAAAATCAAATGGTAGCATAAGCATAACCGAGCAGTCAAAAATAAGGCACATGGGACTGGTTCCTACTATAAAAATCATAAGAACCACCACCGCTTAGACACCATGTCATGTAGGGGGGTAATGATTGAATATTTATATAAGGGGAATATGGGGGTAAGCGGGGGGAGTCAGTAGGTAGGGGACAGGCGAGGTGGTAGGAGTGAGGTAGGTAGATAATGTAAGGTCACTGGTGACTACAACTTCACCTCTCATTACTCTACCCACCACACTACACTCCCTCTCACTACATGAAATAAAATAATGAATAAAATAGCAAATAACGTGGACCGTGAATATTACTATTCTACTCAAACACAGTTTATTATTAAGTCTTTGTACAATAATATATTTGGGAACAGAGCATTATTGTGGTTTAGATAAATGGGATGGTACACATAAGCAGTGAGACAGGGAAATACAATCAACTTGACCAAAATGAATATAACTTACAATATAGCACAGAGGACAGTTCACTACAGGAACTAAGCCACAGGTCCCAAGACCTATACAGCACGAGTAATGCGCCAAGCCAGTACTCTGCCCAATGCCTCCAACAGTCTCCTCCAGAGACTTCAGCAGTCTTCTCCCGAGCCCTGCACCCCAGCAGCAGCTCCGCTCGAAGTCTCTGCTCAGGAGCTCTGCACCCCAGCAGCAACTCCGCTCGAATCTGCTGATCATGCTCTTCCTTGGGCTTTTATGGTGGTCCAAGCACCCTCCACAACCACGTGTACGACCTGACGCCTAGGTCTAAGGCGTCAACAACAAAAGACCTCAGACGTGGGCGTGGCTACAGACGTTTGCCAAGGCAAGGTGTGACCATATAATTGGTTAACTTAGGTCTCCCCAGAGACCTCACAAGCCCAGCTGGACTACATCACATGAGTGGTCCTGTTGAGCATGTCTGTGAGTGGTCCTGTTGAGCATGTCTATGTGTGGTCCTGTTGAGCATGTCTGTGCGTGGTCCTGTTGAGCATGTCTATGTGTGGTCCTGTTGAGCATGTCTGTGAGTGGTCCTGTTGAGCATGTCTATGTGTGGTCCTGTTGAGCATGTCTGTGAGTGGTCCTGTTGAGCATGTCTATGTGTGGTCCTGTTGAGCATGTCTGTGGGTGGTCCTGTTGAGCATGTCTGTGAGTTGTCCTGTTGAGCATGTCTATGTGTGGTCCTGTTGAGCATGTCTGTGGGTGGTCCTGTTGAGCATGTCTGTGAGTGGTCCTGTTGAGCATGTCTATGTGTGGTCCTGTTGAGCATGTCTGTGGGTGGTCCTGCTGAGCATGTCTGTGGGTGGTCCTGTTGAGCATGTCTATGAGTGGTCCTGTTGAGCATGTCTGTGAGTGGTCCTGTTGAGCATGTCTATGTGTGGTCCTGTTGAGCATGTCTGTGCGTGGTCCTGTTGAGCATGTCTATGTGTGGTCCTGTTGAGCATGTCTGTGAGTGGTCCTGTTGAGCATGTCTATGTGTGGTCCTGTTGAGCATGTCTGTGAGTGGTCCTGTTGAGCATGTCTATGTGTGCGTGGTCCTGTTGAGCATGTCTATGTGTGGGCCTGTTGAGCATGTCTGTGAGTGGTCCTGTTGAGCATGTCTATGTGTGGTCCTGTTGAGCATGTCTGTGGGTGGTCCTGTTGAGCATGTCTGTGAGTGGTCCTGTTGAGCATGTCTATGTGTGGTCCTGTTGAGCATGTCTGTGAGTGGTCCTGTTGAGCATGTCTATGAGTGGTTCTGTTGAGCATGTCTGTGAGTGGTCCTGTTGAGTATGTCTATGTGTGGTCCTGTTGAGCATGTCTGTGAGTGGTCCTGTTGAGCATGTCTATGTGTGGTCCTGTTGAGCATGTCTGTGGGTGGTCCTGTTGAGCATGTCTGTGGGTGGTCCTGTTGAGCATGTCTATGAGTGGTCCTGTTGAGCATGTCTGTGAGTGGTCCTGTTGAGCATGTCTATGTGTGGTCCTGTTGAGCATGTCTGTGAGTGGTCCTGTTGAGCATGTCTATGTGTGGTCCTGTTGAGCATGTCTGTGCGTGGTCCTGTTGAGCATGTCTATGTGTGGTCCTGTTGAGCATGTCTGTGAGTGGTCCTGTTGAGCATGTCTATGTGTGGTCCTGTTGAGCATGTCTGTGAGTGGTCCTGTTGAGCATGTCTATGTGTGGTCCTGTTGAGCATGTCTGTGGGTGGTCCTGTTGAGCATGTCTGTGAGTGGTCCTGTTGAGCATGTCTATGTGTGGTCCTGTTGAGCATGTCTGTGAGTGGTCCTGTTGAGCATGTCTATGAGTGGTTCTCTTGAGCATGTCTGTGAGTGGTCCTGTTGAGTATGTCTATGTGTGGTCCTGTTGAGCATGTCTGTGAGTGGTCCTGTTGAGCATGTCTATGTGTGGTCCTGTTGAGCATGTCTGTGGGTGGTCCTGTTGAGCATGTCTGTGAGTGGTCCCGTTGAGCATGTCTGTGGGTGGTCCTGTTGAGCATGTCTGTGGGTGGTCCTGTTGAGCATGTCTGTGGGTGGTCCTGTTGAGCATGTCTATGTGTGGTCCTGTTGAGCATGTCTGTGAGTGGTCCTGTTGAGTATGCCTATGTGTGGTCCTGTTGAGCATGTCTATGTGTGGTCCTGTTGAGCATGTCTATGTGTGGTCCTGTTGAGCATGTCTGTGGGTGGTCCTGTTGAGCATGTCTATGTGTGGTCCTGTTGAGCATGTCTGTGGGTGGTCCTGTTGAGCATGTCTGTGGGTGGTCCTGTTGAGCATGTCTGTGGGTGGTCCTGTTGAGCACGTCTGTGGGTGGTCCTGTTGAGCACGTCTGTGGGTGGTCCTGTTGAGCACGTCTGTGGGTGGTCCTGTTATTGAACATGTCTATAAATTACGACGATCTTCTAAATCTAATAAAAGACTTAACAGAACTCTTAAAATGCTATTTTACGCTTTTAGCTAGCTTTTTGACCACGAAGAACTAAATACATTGAACTCGCATTAGCAAGACGTTTCAGTTATATTGATGATAAAACTTAATGATTTCGATCTACGTAATATTCCCTATGTTGTTCATACCTTTGTTTAAGTTTCCCTCCTCAAGACTTTGTACTGGATATCTCAAAGCTGAAACCAAACTCATCACTGAGAACATCTTGCATGGTTTCCACTGGCAGCAACATGGTCACGTTTAAAAGAGCCTCAAATTAGCTCCTCGTTGCGGGAACTGCGCGAGTAAGTCTTTTGTAGCACGACGGCTACAAGGACGACCCACGG
>NC_091292.1:60754939-60859017 GCF_038502225.1 Cherax quadricarinatus
CCATCCTCTGCTTAACGCGGCTGTTCACTGCATCAGAGACAAAACTGAATTGTGGTGATGTAGTCGATTAGTTTACTTATATATTGTCATTTATGTCGGTAATTCTCCTCTCTCTCTCTCTCTCTCTCTCTCTCTCTCTCTCTCTCTCTCTCTCTCTCTCTCTCTCTCTCTCTCTCTCTCTCTCTCTCTCTTTCCCCTTTTCTTTCCCGTGTGTCTCTCCCACCCTCTTGCTCTTCCATAGTCCTCCCCTCTCTTGCCCCTTCTTATCTCTTCTGTCTTTCATCTCTCTTTCCCCTCTCATCTCTTTCCTGTCTCTTGTCCCTCTCTTCTCCTTCAATCTCCTCCCCCTCTAGTCTCTTTAGTCCCACTTTCTCACCCTCCCAATCTCTGTCTGTCTGTCTGTCTATCTTTCTCTCTCTCTCCCCTGCTACCAGTGTATATATACTCAATACATTCTGCAGTATCCTGAGATAAACACTTCTCATTGTACATACATCTTGTCTCTGTGCGGCCATTTCCCACCTTCTTCTTTAAGTGCGTCGTCAGGGCTGTGGGTGATGGCGCTGTAACACCACGATGTCTTCTTGAGTGGTGTTTTACGGTGTTTGGCGTAAGGAACGAGAGGTAAGGCTTTTAGTGCCACGTAGAAATGGAAAGTCTTGGAAAGGAAGTGGTGTTTCAGTTTATATTTTATCATCAATACACGTTCCTAATGTCTAAGATTTTTACCAGAGCGACTCGTTCTTCTGGAGGCCCGTGTGTTAGCGCAGTCGTCAGGTGCTCAACTGCAGCTGGAAATTATACTTCCGTTAAAAAGAAATGAGTTAAATGCAGCCGGAAAAATCTACTTCCTTTAAATAGAAATGAATTAAATGCAGCCGGAAAAAATATTCTTCCTTTAAAAAGAAATGAGTTAAATGCAGCCGGAAAAATATACTTCCTTTAAAAAGAAATGAGTTAAATGCAGCCGGAAAAATATACTTCCTTTAAAAAGAAATGAGTTAGATTCAACGGGAGACAGTATATTTTGTGCTTCATGTCGTTTCTTTGAAGTCTGAGAACAGCGATTAATTCTTGTCCAAGGGTCAGCTTTGAAAATATCTGCGCCATCTGACAGGGCAAATGCTATTTTGTCTGGCCGGACAGGAACCTTATCACATTTGGACACGTTTTTGTGTATATATAACATGTGACTAGGCTAGGAGAACTGTACTATCTAGTAAGAATGGGCAGGGAGGACATCACTATCAGACTGGGCAGGGAGGACATCACTATCAGACTGGGCAGGGAAGACATCATTACCAGACTGGGCAGGGAAGACATCACTATCAGACTGGACAGGGAAGACATCACTATCAGACTGGGCAGGGAGGACGTCACTACCAGACTGGGCAGGGAAGACATCACTACCAGACTGGGCAGGGAAGACATCACTATCAGACTGGGCAGGGAGGACATCACTATCAGACTGGGCAGGGAAGACATCACTATCAGACTGGGCAGGGAGGACATCACTATCAGACTGGGCAGGGAAGACATCACTATCAGACTGGGCAGGGAAGACATCACTATCAGACTAGGCAGGGAAGACATCACTATCAGACTGGGCAGGGAAGACATCACTATCAGACTGGGCAGGGAGGACATCACTATCAGACTGGGCAGGGAAGACATCACTACCAGACTGGGCAGGGAAGACATCACTATCAGACTGGGCAGGAAAGACATCACTATCAGACTGGGCAGGGAGGACGTCACTACCAGACTGGGCAGGGAAGACATCACTACCAGACTGGGCAGGGAAGACATCACTATCAGACTGGGCAGGGAGGACATCACTATCAGACTGGGCAGGGAAGACATCACTACCAGACTAGGCAGGGAGAACATCACTATCAGACTGGGCAGGGAGGACATCACTATCAGACTGGGCAGGGACGACATCACTATCAGACTGGGCAGGGAAGACATCACTATCAGACTGGGCAGGGAAGACATCACTATCAGAGTGGGCAGGGAGGACATCACTATCAGACTGGGCAGGAAGGACATCACTATCAGACTGGGCAGGAAAGACATCACCATCAGGCTGGGCAGGGAGGACATCACTATCAGACTAGGCAGGGAGGACATCAATCAGACTGGGCAGGGAGGACATCACTATCAGACTGGGCAGGGAAGAAATCACTATCAGACTGGGCTGGGAGGACATCACTATCAGACTGGGCAGGGAGGACATCACTATCAGACTGGGCAGGGAGGACATCACTATCAGAGTGGGCAGGGAGGACATCACTATCAGACTGGGCAGGGAGGACATCACTATCAGACTGGGCAGGGAGGACATCACTATCAGACTGGGCAGAGAGGACATCACTATCAGACTGGGCAGGGAGGACATCACTATCAGACTGGGCAGGGAGGACATCACTATCAGACTGGGCAGGGAGGACATCACTATCAGACTGGGCAGGGAGGACATCACTATCAGACTAGGCAGGGAAGACATCACTATCAGACTGGGCAGGGAGGACATCACTATCAGACTGGGCAGGGAGGACATCACTATTAGACTGGGCAGGGAAGACATCACTATCAGACTGGGCAGGGAAGACATCACTATCAGACTGGGCAGGGAAGACATCACTATCAGACTGGGCAGGGAGGACATCACTATCAGACTGGGCAGGGAGGACATCACTATCAGACTGGGCAGGGAGGACATCACTATCAGACTGGGCAGGGAGGACATCAATCAGACTGGGCAGGGAGGACATCACTATCAGACTGGGCAGGGAAGACATCACTACCAGACTAGGCAGGGAGAACATCACTATCAGACTGGGCAGGGAGGACATCACTATCAGACTGGGCAGGGACGACATCACTATCAGACTGGGCAGGGAAGACATCACTATCAGAGTGGGCAGGGAGGACATCACTATCAGACTGGGCAGGGAGGACATCACTATCAAACTGGGCAGGGAGGACATCACTATCAGACTGGGCAGAGAGGACATCACTATCAGACTGGGCAGGGAGGACATCACTATCAGACTGGGCAGGGAGGACATCACTATCAGACTGGGCAGGAAAGACATCACCATCAGGCTGGGCAGGGAGGACATCACTATCAGACTAGGCAGGGAGGACATCAATCAGACTGGGCAGGGAGGACATCACTATCAGACTGGGCAGGGAAGACATCACTATCAGACTGGGCTGGGAGGACATCACTATCAGACTGGGCAGGGAGGACATCACTATCAGACTGGGCAGGAAGGACATCACTATCAGAGTGGGCAGGAGGACATCACTATCAGACTGGGCAGGGAGGACATCACTATCAGACTGGGCAGGGAGGACATCACTATCAGACTGGGCAGAGAGGACATCACTATCAGACTGGGCAGGGAGGACATCACTATCAGACTGGGCAGGGAGGACATCACTATCAGACTGGGCAGGGAGGACATCACTATCAGACTGGGCAGGGAGGACATCACTATCAGACTAGGCAGGGAAGACATCACTATCAGACTGGGCAGGGAGGACATCACTATCAGACTTGGCAGGGAGGACATCACTATCAGACTGGGCAGGGAGGACATCACTATTAGACTGTGCAGGGAAGACATCACTATCAGACTGGGCAGGGAAGACATCACTATCAGACTGGGCAGGGAAGACATCACTATCAGACTGGGCAGGGAAGACATCACTATCAGACTGGGCAGGTAGGACATCACTATCAGACTGGGCAGGGAAGACATCACTATCAGACTGGGCAGGGAGGACATCACTATCAGACTGGGCAGGGAGGACATCACTATCAGACTGGGCAGGGAAGACATCACTATCAGACTGGGCAGGGAGGACATCACTATCAGACTGGGCAGGGAAGACATCACTATCAGACTTGGCAGGGAGGACATCACTATCAGACTGGGCAGGGAAGACATTACTATCAGACTGGGCAGGGAGGACATCACTATCAGACTGGGCAGGGAGGACATCACTATCAGACTGGGCAGGGAAGACATCACTATCAGACTGGGCAGGGAGGACACCACTATCAGACTTGGCAGGGAGGACATCACTATCAGACTGGGCAGGGAGGACATCACTATCAGACTGGGCAGGGAAGACATCACTATCAGACTGGGCAGGGAGGACATCACTATCAGACTGGGCAGGGAAGACATCACTATCAGACTGGGCAGGGAAGACATCACTATCAGACTGGGCAGGGAAGACATCACTATCAGACTGGGCAGGGAAGACATCACTATCAGACTGGGTAGGGAAGACATCACTATCGGACTGGGCAGGGAAGACATCACTATCAGACTGGGCAGGGGAGACATCACTATCGGACTGGGCAGGGAGGACATCACTATCAGACTGGGCAGGGGAGACATCACTATCGGACTGGGCAGGGAGGACATCACTATCAGACTGGGCAGGGGAGACATCACTATCGGACTGGGCAGGGAGGACATCACTATCAGACTGGGCAGGGGAGACATCACTATCGGACTGGGCAGGGAGGACATCACTATCAGACTGGGCAGGGGAGACATCACTATCGGACTGGGCAGGGAGGACATCACTATCAGACTGGGCAGGGGAGACATCACTATCGGACTGGGCAGGGAGGACATCACTATCAGACTGGGCAGGGGAGACATCACTATCGGACTGGGCAGGGAGGACATCACTATCAGACTGGGCAGGGGAGACATCACTATCGGACTGGGCAGGGAGGACATCACTATCAGACTGGGCAGGGGAGACATCACTATCGGACTGGGCAGGGAGGACATCACTATCAGACTGGGCAGGGGAGACATCACTATCGGACTGGGCAGGGAGGACATCACTATCAGACTGGGCAGGGGAGACATCATTATCGGACTGGGCAGGGAGGACATCACTATCAGACTGGGCAGGGGAGACATCACTATCGGACTGGGCAGGGAGGACATCACTATCAGACTGGGCAGGGGAGACATCACTATCGGACTGGGCAGGGAGGACATCACTATCAGACTGGGCAGGGGAGACATCACTATCGGACTGGGCAGGGAGGACATCACTATCGGACTGGGCAGGGAGGACATCACTATCGGACTGGGCAGGGAGGACATCACTATCAGACTGGGCAGGGAGGACATCACTATCGGACTGGGCAGGGAGGACATCACTATCAGACTGGGCAGGGGAGACATCACTATCAGACTGGGCAGGGAGGACATCACTATCGGACTGGGCAGGGAGGACATCACTATCGGACTGGGCAGGGAGGACATCACTATCAGACTGGGCAGGGGAGACATCACTATCAGACTGGGCAGGGAGGACATCACTATCGGACTGGGCAGGGAGGACATCACTATCAGACTGGGCAGGGGAGACATCACTATCAGACTGGGCAGGGAGGACATCACTATCGGACTGGGCAGGGAGGACATCACTATCGGACTGGGCAGGGAGGACATCACTATCAGACTGGGCAGGGGAGACATCACTATCAGACTGGGCAGGGAGGACATCACTATCGGACTGGGCAGGGAGGACATCACTATCAGACTGGGCAGGGGAGACATCACTATCAGACTGGGCAGGGAGGACATCACTATCGGACTGGGCAGGGGAGACATCACTATCGGACTGGGCAGGGAGGACATCACTATCAGACTGGGCAGGGGAGACATCACTATCAGACTGGGCAGGGAGGACATCACTATCAGACTGGGCAGGGGAGACATCACTATCGGACTGGGCAGGGAGGACATAGTGAGTGAAACATAGCAGTGTTTTATGAGTGAAACTTATAACGACAGAAAGATACTTAGAACGAGAGAGAGAAAGAGAGAGAGAGAGAGAGAGAGAGAGAGAGAGAGAGAGAGAGAGAGAGAGAGAGAGAGAGAGAGAGAGAGAGAGACTTTCAACGGCAAAAAAGATACTTAGATCAACAGAAAGGAAGACTTAGAACTACAGAGAGACAGACTCAGAACGTCTTTCTCCTCAAAATTAATAAAAAATAACAAATTCGAAGATAGCTGCCAGTGTTTCAGGGCTCTTGATGCTGCCCAGTGCTTCAGCACTCTTGCTGCCCGGTGCTTCAGGGCTCCTGATGCTGTCCAGTGCTTCAGTTGCCTTGGTGCTGCCCAGTGCTTCAATGGCTCTGATGCTACCCAGTGCTCCAGGGTTCTTGATGCTGTCCAGTGCTTCAGGGCTCCTGATGCTACCCAGTACTTCAGGAACCTTGATGGTGCCCAGTGCTTCAGGGGCCTTGATGCTGCCCAGTGCTTCAGGGCTCTTGATGCGCTGCCCAGTGTTTCAGGGCTCTTGATGCTCTGCCCAGTGCTTCAGAGATCCTGATGCTGCCCAGTGCTTCAGGGCTCCGGATGCTGCCCAGTGTTTCAGAGGCCTTGATGCTGCCCAGTGCTTCAGGGCTCTTGATGCTGCCCAGTGCTTCAGGGCTCCTGATGCTGCCCAGTTCTTCAGGAGCCTTGATGCTGCCCATTGATTCAGAGGCCTTGATGTTGCCCAGTGCTTCATGGGTCTTGATGCTACCCATTGCTTCAGGTATAGTCACTTGTCAACTTCTCGGCTACGTTGGATCATCTGACCACAATGCTGCTTTTACGACACTTTTAAGATCCCAACAGAACGAGGTGAGGAGTTCACACGCACAACCTGGCTATGGGAAAGAGGTAATTGGCCAACCCTTTGCTCTTTCCCATAGCCAGGTTGTGCGTGTGAACTCCTCACCTCGTTCTGTTGGGATTTTAAAAGTGTCGTAAAAGCAGCATTGTGGTCAGATGATCCAACGTAGCCGAGAAGTTGACAAGTGACTATACCTTCTGCTAGATCACTCACTACTGGGTCAAGGGAGTAGCCAGAGATGTGAGTAGGGAAATCAACAAAGTTTCTCATGTCAAATACTGCAAAAAGGTCATCAAAGTCTCTCTCTATAAGGTGTTGGTTGAGGCTGGGTTCATGAACCACCACTGTATCAGGGGCCCTGAAGCAATGGGTAGCATCAAGACCCATGAAGCACTGGGCAGCGTCAAGGCCTCTGAATCAATGGGCAGCATCAAGGCTCCTGAAGAACTGGGCACCACCAATTGGGATTCTCTTCCCCAAGGGGATGTTGACAACTAAGTGAAAGCCTTCACTGGGCACATCCTTAATCTGCAATAAGAACACATTCTTCGCTGGCAGTATGTGACGAAGCCTACAGATCAGCCTTGGTTTGGCTTTCGTTGTAGAGAGGCTCTTACTGCTATGTACAAGGCAAGGCGAAGGTGTTAGAGACATCCTACCACCTATAACAGGAACTTGCACAGGCAAGCCTGTAAGCATATGGGTGACGTTCAAAAGTGGGCCATCGCTAAATGGGAGATGGACACAAGAAGAAAGCTAGCATCAGGTAGGGTAGGCTCCAAAACCTGGTGGTCCCTGGTCAAGGACAGACAAGGTTATCTGCCTGATGAACTCATTCAACTTCTAAATCGACAGGATGGGACCGCCTCTACTAGTAGTCAAGAGAAAGCGGACCTCTTTGCTGAACACTTTGCCGCCAAAATGCAAGTTCCTGATTCAGCAAGGGACCCTCCTTGGTTAGCTGCAAGAACTGTGTCAAAACTGTCAGTGGTGACAATAAGGTAGGAAGAGGTGCACTTCTTTCTTAAATCGTTTGACCAAGAAAAGGCTGTGGGCCCAGACAAGTTGAGCCCAAGTTTGCTGAGAACATGTGCAGACCAGCTAGCAGCACCTCTAACTCGCATCATTCAGCACTGCCTAGTACAGTGTAAATGGCCTTCTCTGTGGAAAAAGGCAAATGTAGTCCCTGTTCACAAAAAGAAGAGCAGAGCAGAAATCAGCAACTACAGACCAGTGTCACTCCTGTCAATCACTGGTAAGATCCTTGAGATAATAATCTCAAGACAAATGACAGAGTTTTTTGACTACCACTCACTACTTTGTGATCGTGAATATGGCTTCAGGAAAGGTTACTCTGCTGCTGATCTGTTGTTAAACTTCTCCACTAAGTGGCACCAGTCACTGGATGAATCCAAAGTCTGCTGTGTGGTAGCACTGAACATTGCTGGTGCTTTCGACAGGGTGTGGCACCAGGGCCTCTTAGCAAAACTGGAAGCTCTGGGAACTGCAGGCTCTACGCTATGTCTCCTCAGTGATTACCTTCATGGTAGATCTCTGAGGGTAGTTCTTAATGGGACAGAACAGAATCAGCAAGACATCCTATTGAGGCAAGTGTTCCACAAGGAAGTGTTCTGGGACCATTGTTATGGAATGTCTACCTCAATGACCTTCTCATCCCAGAATCCCATGCATATGCAGACGACTGTACACTGACATTCACTTATCCAAGAGAAGAAATGCCAGCTGCTCTAAGCTCCATCAATCACAAGCTAAGAGCTATATCAGCTTGGGGAAAGAGATGGCAAGCAACATTTGCACCTGAGAAAACACAAATGATGATGATCTCTAGGCACCATGATGGTAATGCCGGTGCGGTAGTAAGGATGAATGGGAGAGTGTTGGCACCTGGGGAAGAAATTGATATCCTTGGGGTGAAATTTGACTCCAAACTGACCATGAAAAACCACGTTGTAAATCTTGCAAACAAGGCAGCCCGGAAGCTTACAGCACTTTGCCGTATCTCGCAACTGCTTGACAGTAGGGGTTGCAAGATTCTGTACGAGGCACAAGTACGCTCACACCTTGAGTATGCTCCACTTTCTTGGTTTGCCTGCCCCCTCTCTCATCTGCGACTGCTTGACAGAGTAGATAACAGAGCAAGACGTCTCATCTCTCGCCTGGACCAATCCTGGATAGATCTGTCATTTCAGCAGAGTCTTGTACATAGTAAGGCCAATATTGTCAAAGTACCACACTTGGATCCACTTCGAGGACAGCGTGAAGCAAGCTTCTATACCACAAGGCGAGTAGAAAGCAGCAACTTCACTCTGGCTGTAACCTTCTTCAGAACATCACTTCATCTGAGATCATTTATTCCCAGGATAACTCGAGTAAGGAACACATTCGTACAGCATTACGATGTCAACGAGATAAAGTCAGTTGATCAGATGAAAATGCTGGCCCACAGATGGCTCCAACTTCATCCTGTTCCCTACTTGTATGTTTCATAACAATAAAATGCTTTCAAATGAGCTGATGTAGGTAACAGCTCTTAGCTTGTCAATAAAGTTAGGAAACCTTAACCTGTAAATAGCTTGTCAATAAAGCTAGGGATCCTTAACCTAACCTTGTTAAACCGTGTAAAAAAACAAACAAAGTTGAATGATAGTGATTCAGAGCTGCCCAGTGCTTCAGGGGCCTTGATGCTATTTAGTGCTTCAGGGCCCTTGATACAGTGGTGGTTCATGAACCCAGCTACACCGTGGTGGTGGTTCAGGAACCCTGGTACCGTGGTGGGTCACACTTCTTGCTCCAGACTCGGCATGAAATTGAGACTGGTCTGGCAGACCTGGAGGATGATCTCTCCTCTGAAGGTGAGTGAGAGGACAATCTCTCTATGGAGGAGTCGGTTACCTCACTGGGGGAGTGGGTTACCTCACTGGGGGAATTGGGAGGGTGGTGGTGGTGGTCGGTTTGGGGGTGATGGTTGTCGGCTGGGGGGTGGTGGTGGTGATGGTGATCAAGTGGGGGGTGGTGGTGGTGGGCTGGGGGCTGGTGATGGTGGGCTGGGGGCTGGTGATGGTGGGCTGGGGGTTGGTGATGGTGGGCTGGGGGCTGGTCTCGTCTAGTCAGGCAAGTAATGTGTACATGTTGTACATAGTAAATTATTGTCCACTCAGAGTAGTGGCACTCTGTCTCCTCCACCCCGGGGGAGGAGTCACACTCTCCCACCACGGGGGAAGAGACAATCTCCTCCACCCCGGGGGAGGAGACGACAATCTCCTCTTCCACGGGGAAGGACAAGCTTTTCTCCTCCTCTTCCACGGGGGAGATCAAGCTTCTCTCCTCTTCCACGGGGGAGATCAAGTTTCTCTCCTCTTCCATTGGGGAGGACAAGCTTTTCTGCTCCTCTTCCACGGGGGAGATCAAGCTTTTCTCCTCCTCTTCCACGGGGAAGGACAAACTTTTCTCCTCCTCTTCCACGGGGGAGATCAAGCTTCTCTCCTCTTCCACGGGGGAGATCAAGTTTCTCTCCTCTTCCATTGGGGAGGACAAACTTTTCTCCTCCTCTTCCACGGGGTAGGACAAGCTTTTCTCCTCCTCTTCCACGGGGGAGGACAAGCTTTTCTCCTCTTCTTCCACGGGGGAGGACAAGCTTTTCTCCTCCTCTTCCACTAGAGAGGACAAGCTTTTCTCCTCCTCTTCCACGGGGGAGGACAAGCTTTTCTCCTCTTCCACGGAGGAGGACAAGCTTTTCTCCTCCTCTTCCACGGGGGAGATCAAGCTTTTCTTCTCTTCCACGGAGGAGGACAAGCTTTTCTCCTCCTCTTCCACTGGGGAGGACAAGTTTTTCTCCTCCTCTTCTACTGGGGAGGACACGCTTTTCTCCTCTTCTTCCACGGGGGAGGACAAGCTTTTCTCCTCTTCTTCCACGGGGGAGGACAAGTTTTTCTCCTCTTCTTCCACTGGGGAGGACACGCTTTTCTCCTCTTCTTCCACGGGGGAGGACAAGCTTTTCTCCTCCTCTTCCACGGGGGAGGACAAGCTTTTCTCCTCTTCCACTGGGGAGGACACGCTTTTCTCCTCTTCTTCCACGGTGGAGGACACGCTTTTCTCCTCTTCTTCCACGGGGGAGGACAAGCTTTTCTCCTCCTCTTCCACGGGGGAGGACAAGCTTTTCTCCTCCTCTTCCACTGGGGAGGACACGCTTCTCTCCTCCTCTTCCACGGGGGAGAACAAGCTTTTCTCCTCTTCCACGGGGGAGATCAAGCTTTTCTTCTCTTCCACTGGGGAGGACAAGCTTTTCTTCTCCTCATTCACGGGTGAGGACAAGCTTTTCTCCTCCTCTTCCACGGGGGAGAACAAGCTTTTCTCCTCCTCTTCCACTGGGGAGGACACGCTTTTCTCCTCTTCTTCCACGGGGGAGAACAAGCTTTTCTCCTCTTCCACGGGGGAGATCAAGCTTTTCTTCTCTTCCACTGGGGAGGACAAGCTTTTCTCCTCCTCTTCCACGGGGGAGGACACGCTTTTCTCCTTTTCTTCCACGGGGGAGGACAAGCTTTTCTCCTCCTCTTCCACGGGGGAGGACACGCTTTTCTCCTCTTCCACGGGGGAGAACAAGCTTTTCTCCTCCTCTTCCACGGGGGAGATCAAGCTTTTCTTCTCTTCCACTGGGGAGGACAAGCTTTTCTCCTCCTCTTTCGCGGGGGAGGACAAGCTTTTCTTCTCCTCTTCCACGGGGGAGAACAAGCTTTTCTCCTCCTCTTCCACTGGGGAGGACACGCTTTTCTCCTCTTCTTCCACGGGGGAGGACAAGCTTTTCTTCTCCTCTTCCACGGGGGAGAACAAGCTTTTCTCCTCCTCTTCCACTGGGGAGGACACGCTTTTCTCCTCTTCTTCCACGGGGGAGGACAAGCTTTTCTCCTCCTCTTTCACTGGGGAGGACACGCTTTTCTCCTCTTCTTCCACGGGGGAGGACAAGCTTTTCTCCTCTTCCACTGGGGAGGACACGCTTTTCTCCTCTTCTTCCACGGGGGAGGACAAGCTTTTCTCCTCCTCTTTCACTGGGGAGGACAAGCTTTTCTCCTCCTCTTCCACGGGGGAGGACACGCTCTTCTGCTCCTCTTCCACGGGAAAGGACACGCTTTTCTCCTCTTCTATGCGGGAAAACATTCTCTTCTTCTCTTCCCCGTCCTTTTCCACCTGGTGCACAGCTGCCGGTTGGTTCACAGGTGCTGGTTGGTGCACAGCGGCTGGTTGGTGCACAGCGGCTGGTTGGTGCACAGGTGCTGGTTGGTGTACAGGTGCTGGTTGGTGCACAGGTGCTGGTTGGTGTACAGGTGCTGGTTGGTGCACAGGTGCACCGTGTTGACAACAGGTGCAACAACAGGATGTTGTTGCACCTGCGATCATAATCATGGTGTTGTTTATCACCTTAATTTTAAGCGGACAGTCCTTGGCGAGAGCCAAGACGTGGGTCATGTCAGGGCTGTCAGCTTCTACCCTCAGCCACTGCTGCTCTACATCAGCTGCTGCTGGCCGGAGCTCAGCTGAAGGCTCTTTTATCTTTTCATTCCAGAACCTCACGAGGCTCTGAAAACTTTTTGATCGTTGGTAAGGTCTGTGATGGAACTCTGGAACGTCTGACTCGCACTCTGTGGACGAGGTGGAGAGAATCTCTCCTTCAGGGAAGAGAAAGTCTTTCATCATCTCCACAGACGAGGTCTCCTCTTTCATCCTTAAGAGTGACTTCTCCTCCTTGTTGTCCTTCACCGTTGAGGATGACTTCTCCTCGTTGTCCTTCACTATTGAGGATGACTTCTCTTCGCTGTCCTTCACCGTTGAGGATGACTTCTCTTCGCTGTCCTTCACCGTTGAGGATGATGCCTCTTCTATCTCCTGTATGGTGGAAGAGAAGAAAGTTTGGTTCTCTGGTAGAGAGGGGCCCTGAGTCCTCACCACCTCCAGGGTTTGCTAGGCCCGAGGCTGAACACACACAGCTGGCACTTCAGCTGGCTCTGGACCTGGTCCTCCCTGGAGCTGTGCCTTGCCAGGGACACTCACATCCTTGAGATGCACTCTGGTGAAGGTCTTCCTTGGGACGAACTCCTCCTCCTCGGTGTAAGCTCTCGGCTTCTCCTTCACGGCCTCCTTCATAAACTTTTCGAAATCCTGATACATAAATGTGTTACAAATTTTGTATTTAAATTTTCAAATAATTAATTACGATAATTTTGTAAATAACTTAGGTTGTGTTAGCGGTAAGACAGCACAAAGTTGAATACCCTCAACTGTGGCTGACAGTCTTAACAATACGACTGTCAGCGAGACACAAGATAGCAGGGGCAAGGCTGTTAGAGAGACGTAAGGTGGTCATGGGTGACATTCTCAGAGAAAGTACATGAGAGTACATGGATATACAGTAATGTATATGGAAGTACATAGATGCACATGGTAGTACATAAGAGTACATGGATGTACATTAATGTACATGGGAGTACATGGCTCTACATTAAGGTACATGGGAGTACATGGATGTATATGGGAACATATGAATATACATTAATGTACATGGAGTACATGACTGTACATGGGAATATATGGATGTACATTAATGTACATGGAAGTACGTGGCTGCACATTAAGGTACATTGGAATACATGGCTGTACATTAAGGTACATGGCTGTACATTAAGGTACATGGGAATCCATGAATGTACATGGGAATATATGAATATATATTAATGTACATGGGAGTACATAGATGTACATGAGAGTACATGAAGGAGACATATAGCAGATTATTATTATTATTATTATTATTATTATTAATGTACATGAGAGTACATGAAGGAGACATATAGCAGATTATTATTATTATTATTATTATTATTATTATTATTATTATTATTATTATTATTATTATCCAAAGGAAGCGCTGAACCTACTAGGGTCATACAGACAGATAGCAGAGGACTTTAAAGTCTATACTGAGACTATCTGCTGGGGAAGGACTATTTGCTGAGAAAGACTTCCTGTTGCGAGGAACTATCTACTGAAGAACACTATCTGCTAAGAGCTGTCTACTGAAGACTATCCGTTGAGGACTATCTGTTACCCCTCTAGGGAGATTCCTTGACGCTGATGAGGGGCTCTTGATCTAGGGAATTGGATCTGTGCTCAAATTCCCTGAACTGAGCCTGAATACCCAGCCTGAATACCCAGTGTAAACATATCTGAACCAAGATACTGAAGCTAGATCATCTTTTGTGACCATAATCCTGAAGCTAGATCACCCAGCATGAGCATGTCTGAGCTTGTATCCCCTAATGTGATCATTTCTATTCCATAACCCTGATGGTGACTCAGCCAGAGAACAGGGCTGTTCCATAATCCCCAAGGAAGATCATCCAGTGAGAACATCACAACCAGAGAACAGGGCTGTTCCATAATCCCCAAGGAAGATCATTGTTACATAACTCGTCTTCTTAACCTTCTCCAATGGTATGGTAGAGTGTTAAGGTAGCATTCTTGTTGAACATATGGCCTGTTTACGGTTTTGTAACAATAACTTTTAATAAGAATTCAGGATTACAAAACACATAACTGAAACTTAAAATCTTTACTAGTAGAGTTTTAGCTTAATGTATGATATGTTATGATTAACATAAAATAAGGAGTTTAACTCTTACATTTCTCTTGGTATGTACCAGTACATAGATATGAATAAATGAACCTCTTGAGGTTGAGCTTTGTACTAAAATCACCAATAATATGCACCTATAATGGTTATTAAGACTTAACCACAAAGTAACTTATAATGGTTATAAAGACTTATCTGAACTATCAATTCAGAGTATACAAGAACTCGTAAGTGACGGACTTAGTCTTACTTTCATCCAACATGACTAAGAATAGCTTAGACCACAAATTAACATAAAGGCCGACAAGGCTTATTCAGTCCCCTGAAAGATTAATTCACCCGAGCATAAATAACTCGAAAGTGACAAGCTTAAGAAAGGAAGTCAGTCATGAAAGAAAAACGACCACCACAGAAAACTTGACATGTCTCTTATGAGAGGTCAATGATTAACCGAGCGAGATATGCTCCCTTGGCTATGCAAGCCCAGACTAGAAGTGAGAGTGCTAGTCAAGAGTGAGTGTGAAGGACCTGCTCTCAGTGAGTGCTGTAAAGCTACTCAGAGCAAGGGTAGTGAACCTACCCTGAGCAGGTGCTGTGAACCTACTCAGTAAGAGTAGTGAACCTGCTCTGAGCGAGGGCGGAGAACCTATTCAGTAAGAGTAGTGAACTTTCTCTGAGCAGGTGCTGTGAACCTACTCAGGGCTGTTCCATAATCCCCAAGGAAGATCATCCAGTGAGAACATCACAACCAGAGAACAGGGCTGTTCCATAATCCCCAAAGGAAGATCACCCATTGAGAACATCACTATAAAATAACTATGAAGTTCGATCACCTATTTTGAATGTCTTTTCCAGAAGCTGGATCACAGAGTGAACATGTCTGTTCCATAACTCTGCAACTGAATCCCCTAGTGTGAGGGATCATCCTGTGTGAAAAATGTCTATTCCATAACTACAGTCATGTTACCCACTGTTAAAATGCCTTTTCCATGACTCTGAAGTTGGATCAACTTGTTCGAACATCTGTTCCATAACCTTTACAATGAGTGACAGTGTGAACATGTGAGGCCTTTGAACCTGATGGTACATTACTCAGTTTGAACATATCTTTTACATAATCCTGATAGACGATGATCCAGTGTAAACAGGACTGTACCATAATAATGGTTCATCACTCAGTTGGTTCATGTGAGATACACCTGGCGTGTCCACGCTCATCAAAATAATCCAGGTCTCAGTTGATGCATTAATAGACATAATACCTATATATCTACCCAATATGACTCACGAAAGCGTAATGACACGACTTCACACAAACCATACCACGGGCGGGGATAGAACCCGCGGTCAGAGAGTCTGGAGTTTTGTGACTCTCTGACCGCGGGTTCTATCCCCGCCCGTGGTATGGTTTGTTTACTTATGTATGTAACTGATTTGGCATTTTTCTAAAACTTTTATTAGTGTAACCATGAAGTTTTTCACTTAAATTGACATAGAGCATATTTTACTTCATTAACCTCTATGAATTCCGTCATTATGTAACGCATTAATAAGAGAATAATTTGGCTTCATACTTAAAGTCGCCTTAAGGAAATATAAATTAATAAGAGTGTCTTTTATCTGGTGTTCTTGTACAGTGTACAAGATCACTTGTCAGTGTACAAGATCACTTGTCAGTGTATAAGAACACTTGTACAGTGTACAAGATCACTTGTCAGTGTATAAGAACACTTGTACAGTGTACAAGATCACTTGTCAGTGTACAAGATCACTTGTCAGTGTATAAGAACACTTGTACAGTGTACAAGATCACTTGTCAGTGTATAAGAACACTTGTACAGTGTACAAGATCACTTGTCAGTGTATAAGAACACTTGTACAGTGTACAAGATCACTTGTACAGTGAACAAGATCATTTGTCAGTGTACAAGATCACTTGTCAGTATACAAGATCACTTGTCAGTGTAAAAGATCACTTGTACAGTGTACACGATCACTTGTCAGTGTACAAGATCACTTGTCAGTGTACAAGATCACTTGTCAGTGTACAAGATCACTTGTCAGTGTACAAGATCACTTGTCAGTGTACAAGATCACTTGTCAGTGTACAAGTTCACTTGTCAGTGTACAAGATCACTAGTCAGTGTACAAGATCACTTGTCAGTGTACAAGACCACTTGTCAGTGTACAAGATCACTTGTCAGTGTATAAGAACACTTGTACAGTGTACAAGATCACTTGTCAGTGTATAAGAACACTTGTACAGTGTACAAGATCACTTGTCAGTGTATAAGAACACTTGTACAGTGTACAAGATCACTTGTACAGTGAACAAGATCACTTGTCAGTGTACAAGATCACTTGTCAGTGTACAAGATCACTTGTCAGTGTACAAGATCACTTGCACAGTGTACACGATCACTTGTCAGTGTACAAGATCACTTGTCAGTGTACAAGATCACTTGTCAGTGTACAAGATCACTTGTCAGTGTACAAGATCACTTGTCAGTGTACAAGATCACTTGTCAGTGTACAAGATCACTAGTCAGTGTACAAGATCACTTATCAGTGTACAAGACCACTTGTCAGTGTACAAGATCACATGTCAGTGTACAAGATCACTTGTCAGTGTACAAGATCACTTGTCAGTGTACAAGATCACTTGTCAGTGTACAAGACCACTTGTCAGTGTGCAAGATCACTTGTCAGTGTACAAGATCACTTGTCAGTGTACAAGATCACTTGTCAGTGTATAAGAACACTTGTACAGTATACAAGATCACTTGTCAGTGTACAAGATCACTTGTCAGTGTATAAGAACACTTGTACAGTGTACAAGATCACTTGTACAGTGTACAAGATCACTTGTCAGTGTGCAAGATCACTTGTCAGTGTACAAGATCACTTGTCAGTGTATAAGAACACTTGTACAGTATACAAGATCACTTGTCAGTGTACAAGATCACTTGTCAGTGTACAATATCACTTGTCAGTGTACAAGATCACTTGTCAGTGTAAAAGATCACTTGTCAGTGTACAAGATCACTTGTCAGTGTACAAGATTACTTGTCAGTGTACAAGATCACTTGTCAGTGTACAAGATCACTTGTCAGTGTAAAAGATCACTTGTCAGTGTATAAGAACACTTGTACAGTATACAAGATCACTTGTCAGTGTACAAGATCACTTGTCAGTGTACAAGATCACTTGTCAGTGTACAAGATCACTTGTCAGTGTAAAAGATCACTTGTCAGTGTACAAGATCACTTGTCAGTGTACAAGATCACTTGTCAGTGTAAAAGATCACTTGTCAGTGTACAAGATCACTTGTCAGTGTATAAGAACACTTGTACAGTATACAATATCACTTGTCAGTGTACAAGATCACTTGTCAGTGTACAAGATCACTTGTCAGTGTACAAGATCACTTGTCAGTGTAAAAGATCACTTGTCAGTGTACAAGATCACTTGTCAGTGTACAAGATTACTTGTCAGTGTACAAGATCACTTGTCAGTGTACAAGATCACTTGTCAGTGTAAAAGATCACTTGTCAGTGTATAAGAACACTTGTACAGTATACAAGATCACTTGTCAGTGTACAAGATCACTTGTCAGTGTACAAGATCACTTGTCAGTGTACAAGATCACTTGTCAGTGTAAAAGATCACTTGTCAGTGTACAAGATCACTTGTCAGTGTACAAGATCACTTGTCAGTGTAAAAGATCACTTGTCAGTGTACATGATCACTTGTCAGTGTATAAGAACACTTGTACAGTGTACAAGATCACTTGTACAGTGTACAAGATCACTTGTCAGTGTGCAAGATCACTTGTCAGTGTACAAGATCACTTGTCAGTGTATAAGAACACTTGTACAGTATACAAGATCACTTGTCAGTGTACAAGATCATTTGTCAGTGTACAAGATCACTTGTCAGTGTACAAGATCACTTGTCAGTGTAAAAGATCACTTGTCAGTGTACAAGATCACTTGTCAGTGTACAAGATTACTTGTCAGTGTACAAGATCACTTGTCAGTTTACAAGATCACTTGTCAGTGTAAAATATCACTTGTCAGTGTACAAGATCACTTGTCAGTGTACAAGATCACTTGTACAGTGTACAAGATCACTTGTCAGTGTACAAGATCACTTGTCAGTGTACAAGATCACTTGTCAGTGTACAAGATCACTTGTCAGTATACTATCTCACTTGTCGGTGTACAAGATCACTTGTCGGTGTACAAGATCACTTGTCAGTCTACAAGATCACTTGTCAGTGTACAAGATCACTTGTCAGCGTACAAGATCACTTGTCAGTGTACAAAATCACTTGTCAGTGTATAAGAACACTTGTACAGTGTAGAAGATCACTTGTCAGTGTACAAGATCACTTGTCAGTGTATAAGAACACTTGCACAGTATACAAGATCACTTGTCAGTGTACAAGATCATTTGTCAGTGTACAAGATCACTTGTCAGTGTACAAGATCACTTGCCAGTGTACAAGATCACTTGTCAGTGTACAAGATCACTTGTCAGTGTAAAAGATCACTTGTCAGTGTACAAGATCACTTGTCAGTGTACAAGATCACTTGTCAGTGTACAAGATCACTTGTCAGTGTACAAAATCACTTGTCAGTGTATAAGAACACTTGTACAGTGTATAAGATCACTTGTACAGTGTACAAGATCACTTGTAAGTGTACAAGATCACTTGTCAGTGTACAAGATCACTTGTCAGTGTACAAGCTCACTTGTCGGTGTACAAGATCAATTGTCAGTGTATAAGAACACTTGTACAGTGTACAAGACCACTTGTACAGTGTACAAGATCACTTGTCAGTGAACAAGATCACTTGTCGGTGTACAAGATCACTTGTCAGTGTACAAGATCACTTGTACAGTGTACAAGATCACTTGTCAGTGTACAAGATTACTTGTCAGTGTACAAGATCACTTGTCAGTGGACAAGATCACTTGTCAGTGTACAAGATCACTTGTCGGTGTACAAGATCACTCGTCGGTGTACAAGATACCTTGTCAGTGTACAAGATCACTTGTCAGTGTACAAGATCACTTGTCAGTGTACAAGATCACTTGTCAGTGTACAAGATCACTTGTCAGTGTACAAGATCACTAGTCAGTGTACAAGATCACTTGTCAGTGTACAAGACCACTTGTCAGTGTACAAGATCACTTGTCAGTGTACAAGATCACTTGTCAGTGTACAAGACCACTTGTCAGTGTGCAAGATCACTTGTCAGTGTACAAGATCACTTGTCAGTGTACAAGATCACTTGTCAGTGTATAAGAACACTTGTACAGTATACAAGATCACTTGTCAGTGTACAAGATCACTTGTCAGTGAATAAGAACACTTGTACAGTGTACAAGATCACTTGTACAGTGTACAAGATCACTTGTCAGTGTGGAAGATCACTTGTCAGTGTACAAGATCACTTGTCAGTGTATAAGAACACTTGTACAGTATACAAGATCACTTGTCAGTGTACAAGTTCACTTGTCAGTGTACAAGATCACTTGTCAGTGTACAAGATCACTTGTCAGTGTAAAAGATCACTTCTCAGTGTACAAGATAACTTGTCAGTGTACAAGATTACTTGTCAGTGTACAAGATCACTTGTCAGTGTACAAGATCACTTGTCAGTGTAAAAGATCACTTGTCAGTGTATAAGAACACTTGTACAGTATACAAGATCACTTGTCAGTGTACAAGATCACTTGTCAGTGTACAAGATCACTTGTCAGTGTACAAGATCACTTGTCAGTGTAAAAGATCACATGCCGGTGTACAAGATCACTTGTCAGTTTACAAGATCACTTGTCAGTGTAAAAGATCACTTGTCAGTGTACAAGATCACTTGTCAGTGTATAAGAACACTTGTACAGTATACAAGATCACTTGTCAGTGTACAAGATATCTTGTCAGTGTACAAGATCACTTGTCAGTGTACAAGATCACTTGTCAGTGTAAAAGATCACTTGTCAGTGTACAAGATCACTTGTCAGTGTACAAGATTACTTGTCAGTGTACAAGATCACTTGTCAGTGTACAAGATCACTTGTCAGTGTAAAAGATCACTTGTCAGTGTATAAGAACACTTGTACAGTATACAAGATCACTTGTCAGTGTACAAGATCACTTGTCAGTGTACAAGATCACTTGTCAGTGTACAAGATCACTTGTCAGTGTACAAGATCACTTGTCAGTGTACAAGATCACTTGTCAGTGTACAAGATCACTTGTCAGTGTACAAGATCACTTGTCAGTGTACAAAATCA
Organism: Cherax quadricarinatus; assembly: GCF_038502225.1. Lineage (NCBI taxonomy): Eukaryota > Metazoa > Arthropoda > Malacostraca > Decapoda > Parastacidae > Cherax > Cherax quadricarinatus. Next base: position 60,775,563 of record NC_091292.1, read on the forward strand.
CTTGTCAGTGTATAAGAACACTTGTACAGTGTACAAGATCACTTGTCAGTGTACAAGATCACTTGTTAGTGTACAAGATCACTTGTCAGTGTACAAGATCACTTGTCAGTGTATAAGAACACTTGTACAGTATACAAGATCACTTGTCAGTGTACAAGATCACTTGTCAGTGTACAAGATCACTTGTCAGTGTACAAGATCACTTGTCAGTATACAATCTCACTTGTCGGTGTACAAGATCACTTGTCAGTGTACAAAATCACTTGTCAGTGTACAAGATCACTTGTACAGTGTGAAAGATCACTTGTCAGTGTACAAGATCACTTGTCAGTGTACAAGATCACTTGTCAGTGTACAAGATCACTTGTACAGTGTACAAGATCCATTTTCAGTGTACAAGATCACTTGTCAGTGTACAAGATCACTTGTCAGTGCACAAGATCACTTGTCAGTATAAAAGCTCACTTGTCGGTGTACAAGATCACTTGTCAGTGTACAAGATCACTTGTCAGTGTACAAGATCACTTGTCAGTGTACAAAATCACTTGTCAGTGTATAAGAACACTTGTACAGTGTACAAGATCACTTGTCAGTGTACAAGATCACTTGTCAGTGTACAAGATCACTTGTCAGTATACAAGATCACTTGTCGGTGTACAAGATCACTTGTCAGTGTACAAAATCACTTGTCAGTGTACAAGATCACTTGTCAGTGTACAAGATCACTTGTCAGTGTACAAGATCACTTGTCAGTGTACAAGATCACTTGTCAGTGTACAAGATCACTTGGCAGTGTACAAGATCACTTGTCAGTGTACAAGATCACTTGTCAGTGTACAAGATCACTTGTCAGTGTACAAGATCACTTGTCGGTGTACAAGATCACTTGTCAGTGTACAAGATCACTTGTACAGTGTACAAGATCACTTGTCAGTGTACAAGATTACTTGTCAGTGTACAAGATCACTTGTCAGTGTACAAGATCACTTGTCAGTGTACAAGATCACTTGTCACTTGTGTACAAGATCACTTGTCAGTGTATCACTTGTCAGTGTACAAGATCACTTGTCAGTGTACAAGATCAGTGTACAAGATCACTTGTCAGTGTACAAGATCACTTGTCAGTGTACAAGATCACTTGTCAGTGTACAAGATCACTTGTCAGTGTACAAGATCACTTGTCAGTGTACAAGATCACTTGTCAGTGTACAAGATCACTTGTCAGTGTACAAGATCACTTGTCAGTGTACAAGATCACTTGTCAGTGTACAAGATCACTTGTCAGTGTACAAGATCACTTGTCAGTGTACAAGATCACTTGTCAGTGTACAAGATCACTTGTCAGTGTACAAGATCACTTGTCAGTGTACAAGATCACTTGTCAGTGTACAAGATCACTTGTCAGTGTAAAAAATCACTTGTCAGTGTATAAGATTACTTGTCAGTGTACAAGATCACTTGTCAGTGTACAAGATGTCAGTGTACAAGATCACTTGTCAGTGTACAAGATCACTTGTCAGTGTACAAGATCACTTGTCAGTGTACAAAATCACTTGTCAGTGTATAAGAACACTTGTACAGTGTAGAAGATCACTTGTCAGTGTATAAGAACACTTGTACAGTGTACAAGATCACTTGTCAGTGTACAAGATCACTTGTCAGTGTACAAGATCACTTGTCAGTGTACAAGATCACTTGTCAGTGCACAAGATCACTTGTCAGTATAAAAGCTCACTTGTCGGTGTACAAGATCACTTGTCAGTGTACAAGATCACTTGTCAGTGTACAAGATCACTTGTCAGTATACAAGATCACTTGTCAGTGTACAAGATCACTTGTCAGTGTACAAGATACTTGTCAGTGTACAAGATCACTTGTCAGTGTACAAGATCACTTGTCAGTGTACAAGATCACTTGATCACACTTGTCAGTGTACAAGATCACACTTGTACAGTATACAAGATCACTTGTCAGTGTACAAGATCAATTGTCAGTGTACAAGATCACTTGTCAGTGTATAAGAACACTTGTACAGTGTAGAAGATCACTTGTCAGTGTACAATATCACTTGTCAGTGTAGAATAACACTTGTACAGTGTACAAGAACACTTGTCAGTGTACACGTTCACTTGTCAGTGTACAAGATCACTTGTCAGTATACTATATCACTTGTCTGTGTACAAGATCACTTGTCTGTGTACAAGATCACTTGTCAATGTACAAGATCACTTGTCAGTGTACAAGATCACTTGTCAGTGTACAAGATCACTTGTCAGTGTACAAGATCACTTGTCAGTGTACAAGATCACTTGTCAGTGTACAAGATTACTTGTCAGTGTACAAGATCACTTGTCAGTGTACAAGATCACTTGTACAGTGTACTTTGTACAGTGTACAAGATCACTTGTCAGTGTACAAGATCACTTGTCAGTGTACAAGATCACTTGTCAGTGTACAAGATCACTTGTCAGTGTACACTTGTCAAGATCACTTGTCAGTGTACAAGATCACTTGTCAGTGTACAAGATCACTTGTCGGTGTACTTGTAAGATCACTTGTCAGTGTACAAGATCACTTGTACAGTGTACAAGATCACTTTTCAGTGTACAAGATCACTTGTCAGTGTACAAGATCACTTGTCAGTGTACAAGATCACTTGTCAGTGTACAAGATCACTTGTCACAAGATCACTTGTACAAGATCACTTGTCAGTGTACAAGATCACTTGTCAGTGTACAAGATCACTTGTCAGTGTACAAGATCACTTGTCAGTGTACAAGATCACTTGTCAGTGTACAAGATCACTTGTCAGTAAACAAGATCACTTGTCAGTGTACAAGATCACTTGTCAGTGTATAAGAACACTTGTACAAGATCACTTGTCAGTGTACAAGATCACTTGTCAGTGAACAAGATCACTTGTCAGTGTACAAGATCACTTGTCAGTGTACAAAATCACTTGTCAGTGTACAAGATCACTTGTCAGTATAAGATACAAGATCACTTGTACAGTGTACAAGATCACTTGTCAGTGTACAAGAACACTTGTACAGTGTACAAGATCACTTGTCAGTGTACAAGATCACTTGTCAGTGTACAAGATCACTTGTCAGTGTACAAGGTCACTTGTCAGTGTACAAGATCACTTGTCAGTGTACAAGATCACTTGTCAGTGTACAAGATCACTTGTCAGTGTACAAGATCACTTGTCAGTATACAATATCACTTGTCAGTGTACAGTGTACAAGATCACTTGTACAGTACACAAGATCACTTTGTCAGTGTACAAGATCACTTGTCGGTGTATAAGATCACTTGTACAGTGTAGAAGATCACTTGTCAGTGTACAAGATCACTTGTCAGTGTATAAGAACACTTGTACAGTATACAAGATCACTTGTCAGTGTACAAGATCACTTGTCAGTGTATAAGAACACTTGTACAGTATACAAGATCACTTGTCAATGTACAAGATCATTTGTCAGTGTACAAGATCACTTGTCAGTGTACAAGATCACTTGTCAGTGTACAAGATCACTTGTCAGTGTACAAGATCACTTGTCAGTGTACAAGATCACTTGTCAGTGTACAAGATAACTTGTCAGTGTACAAGATCACTTGTCGGTGTACAAGATCACTTGTCAGTGTACAAGATCACTTGTCAGTGTATAAGAACACTTGTACAGTGTACAAGATCACTTGTACAGTGTACAAGATCACTTGTCAGTGTACAAGATCACTTGTTAGTGTACAAGATCACTTGTCAGTGTACAAGATCACTTGTCGGTGTACAAGATCAATTGTCAGTGTATAAGAACACTTGTACAGTGTACAAGACCAATTGTACAGTGTACAAGATCACTTGTCAGTGAACAAGATCACTTGTCGGTGTACAAGATCACTTGTCAGTGTACAAGATCACTTGTACAGTGTACAAGATCACTTGTCAGTGTACAAGATTACTTGTCAGTGTACAAGATCACTTGTCAGTGGACAAGATCACTTGTCAGTCTACAAGATCACTTGTCGGTGTACAAGATCACTTGTCGGTGTACAAGATCACTTGTCAGTGTACAAGATCACTTGTCAGTGTACAAGATCACTTGTCAGTGTACAAGATCACTTGTCAGTGTAGAAGATCACTTGTCAGTGTACAAGGTCACTTGTCAGTGTACAAGATCACTTGTCAGTGTACAAGATCACTTGTCAGTGTACAAGATCACTTGTCAGTGTACAAGATCACTTGTCAGTGTACAAGATCACTTGTCGGTGTAAAGGATCACTTGTCAGTGTATAAAAACACTTGTACAGTGTACAAGATCACTTGTACAGTGTGCAAGATCACTTGTCAGTGTACAAGATCACTTGTCAGTGTACAAGATCACTTGTCAGTGCACAAGATCACTTGTACAGTGTACAAGATCACTTGTCAGTGTACAAGATCACTTGTCAGTGTACAAGATCACTTGTCAGTGTACAAGATCACTTGTCAGTGTACAAGATCACTTGTCAGTGTACAAGATCACTTGTCAGTGTATAAGAACACTTGTTCACTATACAAGATCACTTGTCAGTGTACAAGATCACTTGTCAGTGTATAAGAACACTTGTACAGTATACAAGATCACTTGTCAGTGTACAAGATCACTTGTCAGTGTACAAGATCACTTGTCAATGTACAAGATCACTTGTCAGTGTACAAGATCACTTGTTAGTGTACAAGATCACTTGTCAGTGTACAAGATTACTTGTCAATGTACAAGATCACTTGTCAGCGTACAAGATCACTTGTCAGTGTACAAGATCACTTGTCAGTGTACAAGATCACTTGTCAGTGTACAAGATCACTTTTCACTGTACAAGATCACTTGTACAGTATACAAGATCACTTTTCAGTGTACAAGATCACTTGTCAGTGTACAAGATCACTTGTCAGTGTACAAGATCACTTGTTAGTGTACAAGATCACTTGTACAGTATACAAGATCACTTGTCAGTAAATAAGATCACTTGTCAGTGTATAAGATCACTTGTCAGTGTACAAGATCACTTGTCAGTGTACAAGATCACTTGTCAGTGTACAAGATCACTTGTCGGTGTACAAGATCACTTGTCAGTGTACAAGATCACTTGTGAGTGTTCAAGATCACTTGTTAGTGTACAAGATCACTTGTCAGTGTACAATATCACTTGTCAATGTACAAGATCACTTTTCAGTGTACAAGATCACTTGTCAGTGTACAAGATCACTTGTCAACGTACAAGATCACTTGTAAGTGTACAAGATCACTTGTCAGTGTACAAGATCACTTGTCAATGTACAAGATCACTTGTCAGTGTACAAGATCACTTGTTAGTGTACAAGATCACTTGTCAGTGTACAAGATTACTTGTCAATGTACAAGATCACTTGTCAGCGTACAAGATCACTTGTCAGTGTACAAGATCACTTGTCAGTGTACAAGATCACTTGTCAGTGTACAAGATCACTTTTCACTGTACAAGATCACTTGTACAGTATACAAGATCACTTTTCAGTGTACAAGTTCACTTGTCAGTGTACAAGATCACTTGTCAGTGTACAAGATCACTTGTTAGTGTACAAGATCACTTGTACAGTATACAAGATCAATTGTCAGTATATAAGATCACTTGTCAGTGTATAAGATCACTTGTCAGTGTACAAGATCACTTGTCAGTGTACAAGATCACTTGTCAGTGTACAAGATCACTTGTCGGTGTACAAGATCACTTGTCAGTGTACAAGATCACTTGTTAGTGTACAAGATCACTTGTCAGTGTACAAGATCACTTGTCAGTGTATAAGAACACTTGTACAGTGTACAAGATCTCTTGTCAGTGTACAAGATCACTTGTCAGTGTATAAGAACACTTGTACAGTGTACAAGATCACTTGTCAGTGTATAAGAACACTTGTACAGTGTACAAGATCACTTGTCAGTGTATAAGAACACTTGTACAGTGTACAAGATCACTTGTACAGTGTACAAGATCACTTGTCAGTGTGCAAGATCACTTGTCAGTGTACAAAATCACTTGTCAGTGTATAAGAACACTTGTACAGTATACAAGATCACTTGTCAGTGTATAAGAACACTTGTACAGTGTACAAGATCACTTGTACAGTGTACAAGATAACTTGACAGTGTGCAAGATCACTTGTCAGTGTACAAGATCACTTGTCAGTGTATAAGAACACTTGTACAGTATACAAGATCACTTGTCAGTGTACAAGATCACTTGTCAGTGTACAAGATCACTTGTCAGTGTACAAGATCACTTGTCAGTGTAAAAGATCACTTGTCAGTGTACAAGATCACTTGTCAGTGTACAAGATTACTTGTCAGTGTACAAGATCACTTGTCAGTGTACAAGATCACTTGTCAGTGTAAAAGATCACTTGTCAGTGTATAAGAACACTTGTACAGTATACAAGATCACTTGTCAGTGTACAAGATCACTTGTCAGTGTACAAGATCACTTGTCAGTGTACAAGATCACTTGTCAGTGTAAAAGATCACTTGTCAGTGTACAAGATCACTTGTCAGTGTACAAGATCACTTGTCAGTGTAAAAGATCACTTGTCAGTGTACAAGATCACTTGTCAGTGTATAAGAACACTTGTACAGTGTACAAGATCACTTGTACAGTGTACAAGATCACTTGTCAGTGTGCAAGATCACTTGTCAGTGTACAAGATCACTTGTCAGTGTAAAAGAACACTTGTACAGTATACAAGATCACTTGTCAGTGTACAAGATCACTTGTCAGTGTACAAGATCACTTGTCAGTGTACAAGATCACTTGTCAGTGTAAAAGATCACTTGTCAGTGTACAAGATCACTTGTCAGTGTACAAGATTACTTGTCAGTGTACAAGAGCACTTGTCAGTGTACAAGATCACTTGTCAGTGTAAAAGATCACTTGTCAGTGTACAAGATCACTTGTCAGTGTACAAGATCACTTGTACAGTGTACAAGATCACTTGTCAGTGTACAAGATCACTTGTCAGTGTACAAGATCACTTGTCAGTGTACAAGATCACTTGTCAGTAAACAATCTCACTTGTCGGTGTACAAGATCACTTGTCGGTGTACAAGATCACTTGTCAGTGTACAAGATCACTTGTCAGTGAACAAGATCACTTGTCAGTGTACAAGATCACTTGTCAGTGTACAAAATCACTTGTCAGTGTATAAGAACACTTGTACAGTATACAAGATCACTTGTCAGTGTACAAGATTACTTGTCAGTGGATAAGAACACTTGTACAGTATACAAGATCACTTGTCTGTGTACAAGATCACTTGTCGGTGTATAAGAACACTTGTACAGTGTAGAAGATCACTTGTCAGTGTACAAGATCACTTGTCAGTGTATAAGAACACTTGTACAGTGTACAAGATCACTTGTGAGTGTACAAGATCACTTGTCAGTGTATAAGAACACTTGCACAGTATACAAGATCACTTGTCAGTGTACAAGATAATTTGTCAGTGTACAAGATCACTTGTCAGTGTACAAGATCAGTTGTCGGTGTACAAGATCACTTGTCAGTGTACAAGATCACTTGTCAGTGTAAAAGATCACTTGTCAGTGTACAAGATCACTTGTCAGTGTACAAGATCACTTGTCAGTGTACAAGATCACTTGTCAGTGTACAAAATCACTTGTCAGTGTATAAGAACACTTGTACAGTGTACAAGATCACTTGTACAGTGTACAAGATCACTTGTCAGTGTACAAGATCACTTGTTAGTGTACAAGATCAATTGTCAGTGTACAAGATCACTTGTCGGTGTACAAGATCAATTGTCAGTGTATAAGAACACTTGTACAGTGTACAAGACCAATTGTACAGTGTACAAGATCACTTGTCAGTGAACAAGATCACTTGTCGGTGTACAAGATCACTTGTCAGTGTACAAGATCACTTGTACAGTGTACAAGATCACTTGTCAGTGTACAAGATTACTTGTCAGTGTACAAGATCACTTGTCAGTGGACAAGATCACTTGTCAGTCTACAAGATCACTTGTCGGTGTACAAGATCACTTGTCGGTGTACAAGATCACTTGTCAGTGTACAAGATCACTTGTCAGTGTACAAGATCACTTGTCAGTGTACAAGATCACTTGTCAGTGTAGAAGATCACTTGTCAGTGTACAAGGTCACTTGTCAGTGTACAAGATCACTTGTCAGTGTACAAGATTACTTGTCAGTGTACAATATCACTTGTCAGTGTACAAGATCACTTGTCAGTGTACAAGATCACTTGTCGGTGTAAAGGATCACTTGTCAGTGTATAAAAACACTTGTACAGTGTACAAGATCACTTGTACAGTGTGCAAGATCACTTGTCAGTGTACAAGATCACTTGTCAGTGTACAAGATCACTTGTCAGTGCACAAGATCACTTGTACAGTGTACAAGATCACTTGTCAGTGTACAAGATCACTTGGCAGTGTACAAGATCACTTGTCAGTGTACAAGATCACTTGTCAGTGTACAAGATCACTTGTCAGTGTACAAGATCACTTGTCAGTGTATAAGAACACTTGTTCACTATACAAGATCACTTGTCAGTGTACAAGATCACTTGTCAGTGTATAAGAACACTTGTACAGTATACAAGATCACTTGTCAGTGTACAAGATCACTTGTCTGTGTACAAGAACACTTGTCGGTGTATAAGAACAATTGTACAGTGTAGAAGATCACTTGTCAGTGTACAAGATCACTTGTCAGTGTATAAGAACACTTGTACAGTATACAAGATCACTTGTCATTGTACAAGATCACTTGTCAGTGTATAAGAACACTTGTACAGTGTACAAGATCACTTGTCAGTGTACAAGATCACTTGTCAGTGTACAAGATCACTTGTCAGTGTACAAGATCACTTGTCAGTGTACAAGATCACTTGTACAGTGTACAAGATCACTTGTCAGTGTACAAGATCACTTGTCGGAGTACAAGATCACTTGTCAGTGTACAAGATCACTTGTCAGTGTACAAGATCACTTGTCAGTGTACAAGATCACTTGTCAGTGTACAAGATCGCTTTTCAGTGTACAAGATCACTTGTCAGTGTACAAGATCACTTGTCAGTGTACAAGATCACTTGTCGGTGTACAAGATCACTTGTCAGTGTACAAGATCACTTCTCAGTGTACAAGATCACTTGTCAGTGTACAAGATCACTTGTCAGTGTGCAAGATCACTTGTCAGTTTACAAGATCACTTGTCAGTGTACAAGATCACTTGTCGGTGTACAAGATCACTTGTAATTGTATAAGAACACTTGTACTGTGTACAAGATCACTTGTACAGTGTACAAGATCACTTGTCAGTGTACAAGATCACTTGTCAGTGTATAAGAATACTTGTACAGTGTACAAGATCACTTGTCAGTGTATAAGAACACTTGTACAGTATACAAGATCACTTGTCAGTGTACAAGATCAGTTGTCAGTGTACAAGATCACTTGTCAGTGTAAAAGATCACTTGTACAGTATACAAGATCACTTGTCAGTGTACAAGATCACTTGTCAGTGTGCAAGATCACTTGTCAGTGTACAAGATCACTTGTCAGTGTACAAGATCACTTGTTAGTGTACAAGATCACTTGTGCAGTATACAAGATCACTTGTCAGTTTATAAGATCACTTGTCAGTGTTCAAGATCACTTGTCAGTGTACAAGATCACTTGTACAGTATACAAGATCACTTGTCAGTGTACAAGATCACTTGTCAGTGTACAAGATCACTTGTCAGTGTACAAGATCACTTGTCAGTGTACAAGATCATTTGTTAGTGTACAAGATCACTTGTACAGTATAGAAGATCACTTGTCAGTGTATAAGATCACTTGTCAGTGTACAAGATCACTTGTCAGTGTACAAGATCACTTGTCAGTGTACAAGATCACTTGTCAGTGTACAAGATCACTTGTCGGTGTACAAGATCACTTGTCAGTGTACAAGATCACTTGTTAGTGTACAAGATCACTTGTCAGTGTACAATATCACTTGTCAATGTAGAAGATCACTTGTCAGTGTACAAGACCACTTGTCAGTGTACAAGATCACTTGTCAACGTACAAGATCACTTGTCTGTGTACAAGATCACTTGTCAGTGAACAAGATCACTTGTCAATGTACAAGATCACTTGTCAGTGTACAAGATCACTTGTTAGTGTACATGATCACTTGTCAGTGTACAAGATTACTTGTCAATGTACAAGATCACTTGTCAGCGTACAAGATCACTTGTCAGTGTACAAGATCATTTGTCAGTTTACAAGATCACTTGTCAGTGTACAAGATCACTTGTTAGAGTACAAGATCACTTGTACAGTATACAAGATCACTTATCAGTGTATAAGATCACTTGTCAGTGTACAAGATCACTTGTCAGTGTACAAGATCACTTGTACAGTATACAACATCACTTTTCAGTGTACAAGATCACTTGTCAGTGTACAAGATCACTTGTCAGTGTACAAGATCACTTGTCAGTGTACAAGATCACTTGTTAGTGTACAAGATCACTTGTACAGTATACAAGATCACTTGTCAGTGTATAAGATCACTTGTCAGTGTACAAGATCACTTGTCAGTGTACAAGATCACTTGTTAGTGTACAAGATCACTTGTACAGTATACAAGATCACTTGTCAGTGTATAAGATCACTTGTCAGTGTACAAGATCACTTGTCAGTGAACAAGATCACTTGTACAGTATACAAGATCACTTGTCAGTGTACAAGATCACTTGTCAGTGTACAAGATCATTTGTCAGTGTACAAGATCACTTGTCAGTGTACAAGATCACTTGTTAGTGTACAAGATCACTTGTACAGTATAGAAGATCACTTGTCAGTGTATAAGATCACTTGTCAGTGTACAAGATCACTTGTCAGTGTACAAGATCACTTGTCAGTGTACAAGATCACTTGTCAGTGTACAAGATCACTTGTCAGTGTACAAGATCACTTGTCAATGTACAAGATCACTTGTCAGCGTACAAGATCACTTTTCAGTGTACAAGATCACTTGTCAGTGTACAAGATCACTTGTGAGTGTTCAAGATCACTTGTTAGTGTACAAGATCACTTGTCAGTGTACAATATCACTTGTCAGTGTAAAAGATCACTTGTCAGTGTACAAGATCACTTGTCAGTGTACAAGATCACTTGTCAGTGTACAAGATCACTTGTCAGTGTACAAAATCACTTGTCAGTGTATAAGAACACTTGTACAGTGTACAAGATCACTTGTACAGTGTACAAGATCACTTGTCAGTGTACAAGATCACTTGTTAGTGTACAAGATCACTTGTCAGTGTACAAGATCACTTGTCGGTGTACAAGATCAATTGTCAGTGTATAAGAACACTTGTACAGTGTACAAGACCAATTGTACAGTGTACAAGATCACTTGTCAGTGAACAAGATCACTTGTCGGTGTACAAGATCACTTGTCAGTGTACAAGATCACTTGTACAGTGTACAAGATCACTTGTCAGTGTACAAGATTACTTGTCAGTGTACAAGATCACTTGTCAGTGGACAAGATCACTTGTCAGTCTACAAGATCACTTGTCGGTGTACAAGATCACTTGTCGGTGTACAAGATCACTTGTCAGTGTACAAGATCACTTGTCAGTGTACAAGATCACTTGTCAGTGTACAAGATCACTTGTCAGTGTAGAAGATCACTTGTCAGTGTACAAGGTCACTTGTCAGTGTACAAGATCACTTGTCAGTGTACAAGATTACTTGTCAGTGTACAATATCACTTGTCAGTGTACAAGATCACTTGTCAGTGTACAAGATCACTTGTCTGTGTACAAAATCACTTGTCAGTGTATAAAAACACTTGTACAGTGTACAAGATCACTTGTACAGTGTGCAAGATCACTTGTCAGTGTACAAGATCACTTGTCAGTGTACAAGATCACTTGTCAGTGTACAAGATCACTTGTACAGTGTACAAGATCACTTGTCAGTGTACAAGATCACTTGGCAGTGTACAAGATCACTTGTCAGTGTACAAGATCACTTGTCAGTGTACAAGATCACTTGTCAGTGTACAAGATCACTTGTCAGTGTATAAGAACACTTGTACACTATACAAGATCACTTGTCAGTGTACAAGATCACTTGTCAGTGTATAAGAACACTTGTACAGTATACAAGATCACTTGTCAGTGTACAAGATCACTTGTCTGTGTACAAGAACACTTGTCGGTGTATAAGAACAATTGTACAGAGTAGAAGATCACTTGTCAGTGTACAAGATCACTTGTCAGTGTATAAGAACACTTGTACAGTATACAAGATCACTTGTCATTGTATAAGATCACTTGTCAGTGTATAAGAACACTTGTACAGTGCACAAGATCACTTGTCAGTGTACAAGATCACTTGTCAGTGTACAAGATCACTTGTCAGTTTACAAGATCACTTGTCATTGTACAAGATCACTTGTACAGTGTACAAGATCACTTGTCAGTGTACAAGATCACTTGTCGGAGTACAAGATCACTTGTCAGTGTACAAGATCACTTGTCAGTGTACAAGATCACTTGTCAGTGTACAAGATCACTTGTCAGTGTACAAGATCGCTTTTCAGTGTACAAGATCACTTGTCAGTGTACAAGATCACTTGTCAGTGTACAAGATCACTTGTCGGTGTACAAGATCACTTGTCAGTGTACAAGATCACTTCTCAGTGTACAAGATCACTTGTCAGTGTACAAGATCACTTGTCAGTGTACAAGATCACTTGTCAGTGTACAAGATCACTTGTCAGTTTACAAGATCATTTGTCAGTGTACAAGATCACTTGTCGGTGTACAAGATCACTTGTCATTGTATAAGAACACTTGTACTGTGTACAAGATCACTTGTACAGTGTACAAGATCACTTGTCAGTGTACAAGATCACTTGTCAGTGTATAAGAATACTTGTACAGTGTACAAGATCACTTGTCAGTGTATAAGAACACTTGTACAGTATACAAGATCACTTGTCAGTGTACAAGATCAGTTGTCAGTGTACAAGATCACTTGTCAGTGTAAAAGATCACTTGTACAGTATACAAGATCACTTGTCAGTGTACAAGATCACTTGTCAGTGTGCAAGATCACTTGTCAGTGTACAAGATCACTTGTCAGTGTACAAGATCACTTGTTAGTGTACAAGATCACTTGTGCAGTATACAAGATCACTTGTCAGTGTATAAGATCACTTGTCAGTGTTCAAGATCACTTGTCAGTGTACAAGATCACTTGTACAGTATACAAGATCACTTGTCAGTGTACAAGATCACTTGTCAGTGTACAAGATCACTTGTCAGTGTACAAGATCACTTGTCAGTGTACAAGATCGTTTGTTAGTGTACAAGATCACTTGTACAGTATAGAAGATCACTTGTCAGTGTATAAGATCACTTGTCAGTGTACAAGATCACTTGTCAGTGTACAAGATCACTTGTCAGTGTACAAGATCACTTGTCAGTGTACAAGATCACTTGTCGGTGTACAAGATCACTTGTCAGTGTACAAGATCACTTGTTAGTGTACAAGATCACTTGTCAGTGTACAATATCACTTGTCAATGTAGATCACTTGTCAGTGTACAAGATCACTTGTCAGTGTACAAGATCACTTGTCAACGTACAAGATCACTTGTCTGTGTACAAGATCACTTGTCAGTGTACAAGATCACTTGCCAATGTACAAGATCACTTGTCAGTGTACAAGATCACTTGTTAGTGTACATGATCACTTGTCAGTGTACAAGATTACTTGTCAATGTACAAGATCACTTGTCAGCGTACAAGATCACTTGTCAGTGTACAAGATCACTTGTCAGTGTACAAGATCACTTGTCAGTGTACAAGATCACTTGTTAGAGTACAAGATCACTTGTACAGTATACAAGATCACTTGTCAGTGTATAAGATCACTTGTCAGTGTACAAGATCACTTGTCAGTGTACAAGATCACTTGTACAGTATACAACATCACTTTTCAGTGTACAAGATCACTTGTCAGTGTACAAGATCACTTGTCAGTGTACAAGATCACTTGTCAGTGTACAAGATCACTTGTTAGTGTACAAGATCACTTGTACAGTATACAAGATCACTTGTCAGTGTATAAGATCACTTGTCAGTGTACAAGATCACTTGTCAGTGTACAAGATCACTTGTTAGTGTCCAAGATCACTTGTACAGTATACAAGATCACTTGTCAGTGTATAAGATCACTTGTCAGTGTACAAGATCACTTGTACAGTATACAAGATCACTTGTCAGTGTACAAGATCACTTGTCAGTGTACAAGATCATTTGTCAGTGTACAAGATCACTTGTCAGTGTACAAGATCACTTGTTAGTGTACAAGATCACTTGTACAGTATAGAAGATCACTTGTCAGTGTACAAGATCACTTGTCAGTGTACAAGATCACTTGTCAGTGTACAAGATCACTTGTCAGTGTACAAGATCACTTGTCAGTGTACAAGATCACTTGTCAATGTACAAGATCACTTGTCAGCGTACAAGATCACTTTTCAGTGTACAAGATCACTTGTCAGTGTACAAGATCACTTGTGAGTGTTCAAGATCACTTGTTAGTGTACAAGATCACTTGTCAGTGTACAATATCACTTGTCAATGTACAAGATCACTTTTCAGTGTACAAGATCACTTGTCAGTGTACAAGATCACTTGTCAACGTACAAGATCACTTGTCAGTGTACAAGATCACTTGTCAGTGTACAAGATCACTTGTCAATGTACAAGATCACTTGTCAGTGTACAAGATCACTTGTTAGTGTAAAAGATCACTTGTCAGTGTACAATATTACTTGTCAATGTACAAGATCACTTGTCAGCGTACAAGATCACTTGTCAGTGTACAAGATCACTTGTCAGTGTACAAGATCACTTGTCAGTGTACAAGATCACTTTTCACTGTACAAGATCACTTGTACAGTATACAAGATCACTTTTCAGTGTACAAGGTCACTTGTCAGTGTACAAGATCACTTGTCAGTGTACAAGATCACTTGTTAGTGTACAAGATCACTTGTACAGTATACAAGATCAATTGTCAGTATATAAGATCACTTGTCAGTGTATAAGATCACTTGTCAGTGTACAAGATCACTTGTCAGTGTACAAGATCACTTGTCAGTGTACAAGATCACTTGCCGGTGTACAAAATCACTTGTCAGTGTACAAGATCACTTGTTAGTGTACAAGATCACTTGTCAGTGTACAAGATCACTTGTCAGTGTATAAGAACACTTGTACAGTGTACAAGATCACTTGTCAGTGTACAAGATCACTTGTCAGTGTATAAGAACACTTGTACAGTGTACAAGATCACTTGTCAGTGTATAAGAACACTTGTACAGTGTACAAGATCACTTGTCAGTGTATAAGAACACTTGTACAGTGTACAAGATCACTTGTACAGTGTACAAGATCACTTGTCAGTGTGCAAGATCACTTGTCAGTGTACAAGATCACTTGTCAGTGTATAAGAACACTTGTACAGTATACAAGATCACTTGTCAGTGTATAAGAACACTTGTACAGTGTACAAGATCACTTGTACGGTGTACAAGATCACTTGTCAGTGTGCAAGATCACTTGTCAGTGTACAAGATCACTTGTCAGTGTATAAGAACACTTGTACAGTATACAAGATCACTTGTCAGTGTACAAGATCACTTGTCAGTGTACAAGATCACTTGTCAGTGTACAAGATCACTTGTCAGTGTAAAAGATCACTTGTCAGTGTACAGGATCACTTGTCAGTGTACAAGATTACTTGTCAGTGTACAAGATCACTTGTCAGTGTACAAGATCACTTGTCAGTGTAAAAGATCACTTGTCAGTGTATAAGAACACTTGTACAGTATACAAGATCACTTGTCAGTGTACAAGTTCACTTGTCAGTGTACAAGATCACTTGTCAGTGTACAAGATCACTTGTCAGTGTAAAAGATCACTTGTCAGTGTACAAGATCACTTGTCAGTGTACAAGATCACTTGTCAGTGTAAAAGATCACTTGTCAGTGTACAAGATCACTTGTCAGTGTATAAGAACACTTGTACAGTGTACAAGATCACTTGTACAGTGTACAAGATCACTTGTCAGTGTGCAAGATCACTTGTCAGTGTACAAGATCACTTGTCAGTGTAAAAGAACACTTGTACAGTATACAAGATCACTTGTCAGTGTACAAGATCACTTGTCAGTGTACAAGATCACTTGTCAGTGTACAAGATCACTTGTCAGTGTAAAAGATCACTTGTCAGTGTACAAGATCACTTGTCAGTGTACAAGATTACTTGTCAGTGTACAAGATCACTTGTCAGTGTACAAGATCACTTGTCAGTGTAAAAGATCACTTGTCAGTGTACAAGATCACTTGTCAGTGTACAAGATCACTTGTACAGTGTACAAGATCACTTGTCAGTGTACAACATCACTTGTCAGTGTACAATATCACTTGTCAGTGTACAAGATCACTTGTCAGTAAACAATCTCACTTGTCGGTGTACAAGATCACTTGTCGGTGTACAAGATCACTTGTCAGTGTACAAGATCACTTGTTAGTGAACAAGATCACTTGTCAGTGTACAAGATCACTTGTCAGTGTACAAAATCACTTGTCAGTGTATAAGAACACTTGTACAGTATACAAGATCACTAGTCAGTGAACAAGATTACTTGTCAGTGGATAAGAACACTTGTACAGTATACAAGATCACTTGTCAGTGTACAAGATCACTTGTCTGTGTACAAGATCACTTGTCGGTGTATAAGAACACTTGTACTGTGTAGAAGATCGCTTGTCAGTGTACAAGATCACTTGTCAGTTTATAAGAACACTTGTACAGTGTACAAGATCACTTGTGAGTGTACAAGATCACTTGTCAGTGTATAAGAACACTTGCACAGTATACAAGATCACTTGTCAGTGTACAAGATCATTTGTCAGTGTAAAAGATCACTTGTCAGTGTACAAGATCACTTGTCAGTGTACAAGATCACTTGTCAGTGTACAAGATCACTTGTCAGTGTAAAAGATCACTTGTCAGTGTACAAGATCACTTGTCAGTGTACAAGATCACTTGTCAGTGTACAAGATCACTTGTCAGTGTACAAAATCACTTGTCAGTGTATAAGAACACTTATACAGTGTACAAGATCACTTGTTCAGTGTACAAGATCACTTGTCAGCGTACAAGATCACTTGTTAGTGTACAAGATCACTTGTCAGTGTACAATATCACTTGTCGGTGTACAAGATCAATTGTCAGTGTATAAGAACACTTGTACAGTGTACAAGACCAATTGTACAGTGTACAAGATCACTTGTCAGTGAACAAGATCACTTGTCGGTGTACAAGATCACTTGTCAGTGTACAAGATCACTTGTACAGTGTACAAGATCACTTGTCAGTGTACAAGATTACTTGTCAGTGTACAAGATCACTTGTCAGTGGACAAGATCACTTGTCAGTCTACAAGATCACTTGTCGGTGTACAAGATCACTTGTCGGTGTACAAGATCAATTGTCAGTGTACAAGATCACTTGTCAGTGTACAAGATCACTTGTCAGTGTAGAAGATCACTTGTCAGTGTACAAGATCACTTGTCAGTGTACAAGGTCACTTGTCAGTGTACAAGATCACTTGTCAGTGTACAAGATTACTTGTCAGTGTACAAGATCACTTGTCAGTGTACAAGATCACTTGTCAGTGTTCAAGATCACTTGTCAGTGTACAAGATCACTTGTACAGTATACAAGATCACTTGTCAGTGTACAAGATCACTTGTCAGTGTACAAGATCACTTGTCAGTGTACAAGATCACTTGTCAGTGTACAAGATCACTTGTCAGTGTTCAAGATCACTTGTCGGTGTAAAAGATCACTTGTCAGTGTATAAGAACACTTGTACAGTGTACAAGACCACTTGTACAGTGTACAAGATCACTTGTCAGTGAACAAGATCACTTGTCGGTGTACAAGATCACTTGTCAATATACAAGATCACTTGTACAGTGTACAAGATCACTTGTCAGTGTACAAGATCACTTGTCAGTGTACAAGATCACTTGTCAGTGGACAAGATCACTTGTCAGTATATAAGATCACTTGTCGGTGTACAAGATCACTTGTCAGTGTACAAGATCACTTGTCAGTGTACAAGATCACTTGTCAGTGTACAAGATCACTTGTCAGTGTACAAGATCACTTGTCAGTGTATAAGAACACTTGTACAGTATACAAGATCACTTGTCAGTGTACAAGATCACTTGTCAGTGTATAAGAACACTTGTACAGTATACAAGATCACTTGTCAGTGTACAAGATCACTTGTCAGTGTACAAGATCACTTGTCAGTGTATAAGAACACTTGTACAGTTTACTAGATCACTTGTCAGTGTACAAGATCACTTGTCAGTGTATAAGAACACTTGTACAGTGTACATGATCACTTGTCAGTGTACAAGATCACTTGTCAGTGTACAAGATCACTTGTCAGTGTACAAGATCACTTGTCAGTGTACAAGATCACTTGTACAGTGTACAAGATCACTTGTCAGTGTACAAGATCACTTGTCGGTGTACAAGATCACTTGTCAGTGTACAAGATCACTTGTCAGTGTAAAAGATCACTTGTCAGTGTTCAAGATCACTTGTCAGTGTACAAGATCGCTTGTCAGTGTACAAGATCACTTGTCAGTGTACAAGATCACTTGTCAGTGTACAAGATCACTTGTCGGTGTACAAGATCACTTGTCAGTGTACAAGATCACTTCTCAGTGTACAATATCACTTGTCAGTGTACAAGATCACTTGTCAGTGTACATGGTCACTTGTCAGTGTACAAGATCACTTGTCAGTTTACAAGATCACTTGTCAGTGTACAAGATCACTTGTCGGTGTAAAAGATCACTTATCAGTGCATAAGAACACTTGTACTGTGTACAAGATCACTTGTACAGTGTACAAGATCACTTGTCAGTGTACAAGATCACTTGTCAGTGTATAAGAATACTTGTACAGTGTAGAAGATCACTTGTCAGTGTATAAGAACACTTGTACAGTATACAAGATCACTTGTCAGAGTACAAGATCAGTTGTCAGTGTACAAGATCACTTGTCAGTGTACAAGATCACTTGTACAGTATACAAGATCACTTGTCAGTGTACAAGATCACTTGTCAGTGTGCAAGATCACTTGTCAGTGTACAAGATCACTTGTCAGTGTACAAGATCACTTGTTAGTGTACAAGATCACTTGTGCAGTATACAAGATCACTTGTCAGTGTATAAGATCACTTGTCAGTGTTCAAGATCACTTGTCAGTGTACAAGATCACTTGTACAGTATACAAGATCACTTGTCAGTGTACAAGATCACTTGTCAGTGTACAAGATCACTTGTCAGTGTACAAGATCACTTGTCAGTGTACAAGATCATTTGTTAGTGTACAAGATCACTTGTACAGTATAGAAGATCACTTGTCAGTGTATAAGATCACTTGTCAGTGTACAAGATCACTTGTCAGTGTACAAGATCACTTGTCAGTGTACAAGATCACTTGTCAGTGTACAAGATCACTTGTCAGTGTACAAGATCACTTGTCGGTGTACAAGATCACTTGTCAGTGTACAAGATCACTTGTTAGTGTACAAGATCACTTGTCAGTGTACAATATCACTTGTCAATGTACAAGATCACTTGTCAGTGTACAAGATCACTTGTCAGTGTACAAGATCACTTTTCAACGTACAAGATCACTTGTCTGTGTACAAGATCACTTGTCATTGTACAAGATCACTTGTCAATGTACAAGATCACTTGTCAGTGTACAAGATCACTTGTTAGTGTACAAGATCACTTGTCAGTGTACAAGATTACGTGTCAATGTACAAGATCACTTGTCAGCGTACAAGATCACTTGTCAGTGTACAAGATAACTTGTCAGTGTACAAGATCACTTGTCAGTGTACAAGATCACTTGTTAGAGTACAAGATCACTTGTACAGTATACAAGATCACTTGTCAGTGTTTAAGATCACTTGTCAGTGTACAAGATCACTTGTCAGTGTAAAAGATCACTTGTACAGTATACAACATCACTTTCCAGTGTACAAGATCACTTGTCAGTGTACAAGATCACTTGTCAGTGTACAAGATGACTTGTCAGTGTACAAGATCACTTGTTAGTGTACAAGATCACTTGTACAGTATAAAAGATCACTTGTCAGTGTTCAAGATCACTTGTCTGTACAAGATCACTTGTTAGTGTACAAGATCACTTGTACAGTATACAAGATCACTTGTCAGTGTATAAGATCACTTGTCAGTGTACAAGATCACTTGTCAGTGTATAAGAACACTTGTACAGTGTTCAAGATCACTTGTACAGTGTACAAGATCACTTGTCAGTGTACAAGATCACTTGTCAGTGTACAAGATCACTTGTCAGTGTACAAGATCACTTGTCGGTGTAAAAGATCACTTGTCAGTGTATAAGAACACTTGTACAGTGTACAAGACCACTTGTACAGTGTACAAGATCTCTTGTCAGTGAACAAGATCACTTGTCGGTGTACAAGATCACTTGTCAATGTACAAGATCACTTGTACAGTGTACAAGATCACTTGTCAGTGTACAAGATCACTTGTCAGTGTACAAGATCACTTGTCAGTGGACAAGATCACTTGTCAGTATATAAGATCACTTGTCTTTGTACAAGATCACTTGTCTGTGTACAAGATCACTTGTCAGTGTACAAGATCACTTGTCAGTGTACAAGATCACTTGTCAGTGTACAAGATCACTTGTCAGTGTACAAGATCACTTGTCAGTGTATAAGAACACTTGTACAGTATACAAGATCACTTGTCAGTGTACAAGATCACTTGTCAGTGTATAAGAACACTTGTACAGTATACAAGATCACTTGTCAGTGTACAAGATCACTTGTCAGTGTACAAGATCACTTGTCAGTGTATAAGAACACTTGTACAGTTTACTAGATCACTTGTCAGTGTACAAGATCACTTGTCAGTGTATAAGAACACTTGTACAGTGTACAAGATCACTTGTCAGTGTACAAGATCAATTGTCAGTGTACAAGTTCACTTGTCAGTGTACAAGATCACTTGTCAGTGTACAAGATCACTTGTACAGTGTACAAGATCACTTGTCAGTGTACAAGATCACTTGTCGGTGTACAAGATCACTTGTCAGTGTACAAGATCACTTGTCAGTGTACAAGATCACTTGTCAGTGTACAAGATCACTTGTCAGTGTACAAGATCGCTTGTCAGTGTACAAGATCACTTGTCAGTGTACAAGATCACTTGTCAGTGTACAAGATCACTTGTCGGTGTACAAGATCACTTGGCAGTGTACAAGATCACTTCTCAGTGTACAATATCACTTGTCAGTGTACAAGATCACTTGTCAGTGTACAAGGTCACTTGTCAGTGTACAAGATCACTTGTCAGTTTACATGATCACTTGTCAGTGTACAAGATCACTTGTCGGTGTACAAGATCACTTGTCAGTGCATAAGAACACTTTTACTGTGTACAAGATCACTTGTACAGTGTACAAGATCACTTGTCAGTGTACAAGATCACTTGTCAGTGTATAAGAATACTTGTACAGTGTAGAAGATCACTTGTCAGTGTATAAGAACACTTGTACAGTATACAAGATCACTTGTCAGTGTACAAGATCAGTTGTCAGTGTACAAGATCACTTGTCAGTGTACAAGATCAATTGTACAGTATACAAGATCACTTGTCAGTGTACAAGATCACTTGTCAGTGTGCAAGATCACTTGTCAGTGTACAAGATCACTTGTCAGTGTACAAGATCACTTGTTCGTGTACAAGATCACTTGTGCAGTATACAAGATCACTTGCCAGTGTATAAGATCACTTGTCAGTGTTCAAGATCACTTGTCAGTGTACAAGATCACTTGTACAGTATACAAGATCACTTGTCAGTGTACAAGATCACTTGTCAGTGTGCAAGATCACTTGTCAGTGTACAAGATCACTTGTCAGTGTACAAGATCACTTGTTAGTGTACAAGATCACTTGTGCAGTATACAAGATCACTTGCCAGTGTATAAGATCACTTGTCAGTGTTCAAGATCACTTGTCAGTGTACAAGATCACTTGTACAGTATACAAGATCACTTGTCAGTGTACAAGATCACTTGTCAGTGTACAAGATCACTTGTCAGTGTACAAGATCACTTGTCAGTGTACAAGATCACTTGTCAGTGTACAAGATCACTTGTCAGTGTAAAAGATCACTTGTCAGTGTACAAGATCACTTGTCAGTGTACAAGATCACTTGTCAGTGTACAAGATCACTTGTTAGTGTACAAAATCACTTGTCAGTGTATAAGAACACTTGTACAGTGTACAAGATCACTTGTACAGTGTACAAGATCACTTGTCAGTGTACAAGATCACTTGTTAGTGTACAAGATCACTTGTCAGTGTACAATATCACTTGTCGGTGTACAAGATCAATTGTCAGTGTATAAGAACACTTGTACAGTGTACAAGACCAATTGTACAGTGTACAAGATCACTTGTCAGTGAACAAGATCACTTGTCGGTGTACAAGATCACTTGTCAGTGTACAAGATCACTTGTACAGTGTACAAGATCACTTGTCAGTGTACAAGATTACTTGTCAGTGTACAAGATCACTAGTTAGTGGACAAGATCACTTGTCAGTCTACAAGATCACTTGTCGGTGTACAAGATCACTTGTCGGTGTACAAGATCACTTGTCAGTGTACAAGATCACTTGTCAGTGTACAAGATCACTTGTCAGTGTACAAGATCAGTTGTCAGTGTACAAGATCACTTGTCAGTGTACAAGGTCACTTGTCAGTGTACAAGATCACTTGTCAGTGTACAAGATTACTTGTCAGTGTACAAGATCACTTGTCAGTGTACAAGATCACTTGTCAGTGTACAAGATCACTTGTCGGTGTACAAGATCACTTGTCAGTGTATAAAAACACTTGTACAGTGTACAAGATCACTTGTACAGTGTGAAAGATCACTTGTCAGTGTACAAGATCACTTGTCAGTGTACAAGATCACTTGTCAGTGTACAAGATCACTTGTACAGTGTACAAGATCACTTGTCAGTGTACAAGATCACTTGGCAGTGTACAAGATCACTTGTCAGTGTACAAGATCACTTGTCAGTTTACAAGATCACTTGTCAGTGTACAAGATCACTTGTCAGTGTATAAGAACACTTGTACACTATACAAGATCACTTGTCAGTGTACAAGATCACTTGTCAGTGTATAAGAACACTTGTACAGTATACAAGATCACTTGTCAGTGTACAAGATCACTTGTCTGTGTACAAGATCACTTGTCGGTGTATAAGAACAATTGTACAGTGTAGAAGATCACTTGTCAGTGTACAAGATCACTTGTCAGTGTATAAGAACACTTGTACAGTATACAAGATCACTTGTCAGTGTACAAGATCACTTGTCAGTGTATAAGAACACTTGTACAGTATACAAGATCACTTGTCAATGTACAAGATCATTTGTCAGTGTACAAGATCACTTGTCAGTGTACAAGATCACTTGTCAGTGTACAAGATCACTTGTCAGTGTACAAGATCACTTGTCAGTGTACAAGATCACTTGTCAGTGTACAAGATCACTTGTCAGTGTACAAGATAACTTGTCAGTGTACAAGATCACTTGTCAGTGTACAAGATCACTTGTCGGTGTACAAGATCACTTGTCAGTGTATAAGAACACTTGTACAGTGTTCAAGATCACTTGTACAGTGTACAAGATCACTTGTCAGTGTACAAGATCACTTGTCAGTGTACAAGATCACTTGTCAGTGTACAAGATCACTTGTCGGTGTAAAAGATCACTTGTCAGTGTATAAGAACACTTGTACAGTGTACTAGACCACTTGTACTGTGTACAAGATCACTTGTCAGTGAACAAGATCACTTGTCGGTGTACAAGATCACTTGTCAATGTACAAGATCACTTGTACAGTGTACAAGATCACTTGTCAGTGTACAAGATCACTTGTCAGTGTACAAGATCACTTGTCAGTGGACAAGATCACTTGTCAGTATATAAGATCACTTGTCGGTGTACAAGATCACTTGTCTGTGTACAAGATCACTTGTCAGTGTACAAGATCACTTGTCAGTGTACAAGATCACTTGTCAGTGTACAAGATCACTTGTCAGTGTATAAGAACACTTGTACAGTATACAAGATCACTTGTCAGTGTACAAGATCACTTGTCAGTGTATAAGAACACTTGTACAGTATACAAGATCACTTGTCAGTGTACAAGATCACTTGTCAGTGTACAAGATCACTTGTCAGTGTATAAGAACACTTGTACAGTTTACTAGATCACTTGTCAGTGTACAAGATCACTTGTCAGTGTATAAGAACACTTGTACAGTGTACAAGATCACTTGTCAGTGTACAAGATCACTTGTCAGTGTACAAGATCACTTGTCAGTGTACAAGATCACTTGTCAGTGTACAAGATCACTTGTACAGTGTACAAGATCACTTGTCAGTGTACAAGATCACTTGTCGGTGTACAAGATCACTTGTCAGTGTACAAGATCACTTGTCAGTGTAAAAGATCACTTGTCAGTGTACAAGATCACTTGTCAGTGTACAAGATCGCTTGTCAGTGTACAAGATCACTTGTCAGTGTACAAGATCACTTGTCAGTGTACAAGATCACTTGTCGGTGTACAAGATCACTTGTCAGTGTACAAGATCACTTCTCAGTGTACAATATCACTTGTCAGTGTACAAGATCACTTGTCAGTGTACAAGGTCACTTGTCAGTGTACAAGATCACTTGTCAGTTTACAAGATCACTTGTCAGTGTACAAGATCACTTGTCGGTGTACAAGATCACTTATCAGTGCATAAGAACACTTGTACTGTGTACAAGATCACTTGTCAGTGTACAAGATCACTTGTCAGTGTATAAGAATACTTGTACAGTGTAGAAGATCACTTGTCAGTGTATAAGAACACTTGTACAGTATACAAGATCACTTGTCAGTGTACAAGATCAGTTGTCAGTGTACAAGATCACTTGTCAGTGTACAAGATCACTTGTACAGTATACAAGATCACTTGTCAGTGTACAAGATCACTTGTCAGTGTGCAAGATCACTTGTCAGTGTACAAGATCACTTGTCAGTGTACAAGATCACTTGTCAGTGTACAAGATCACTTGTTAGTGTACAAGATCACTTGTGCAGTATACAAGATCACTTGTCAGTGTATAAGATCACTTGTCAGTGTTCAAGATCACTTGTCAGTGTACAAGATCACTTGTACAGTATACAAGATCACTTGTCAGTGTACAAGATCACTTGTCAGTGTACAAGATCACTTGTCAGTGTACAAGATCACTTGTCAGTGTACAAGATCATTTGTTAGTGTACAAGATCACTTGTACAGTATAGAAGATCACTTGTCAGTGTATAAGATCACTTGTCAGTGTACAAGATCACTTGTCAGTGTACAAGATCACTTGTCAGTGTATAAGATCACTTGTCAGTGTACAAGATCACTTGTCAGTGTACAAGATCACTTGTCGGTGTACAAGATCACTTGTCAGTGTACAAGATCACTTGTTAGTGTACAAGATCACTTGTCAGTGTACAATATCACTTGTCAATGTACAAGATCACTTGTCAGTGTACAAGATCACTTGTCAGTGTACAAGATCACTTGTCAACGTACAAGATCACTTGTCTGTGTACAAGATCACTTGTCATTGTACAAGATCACTTGTCAATGTACAAGATCACTTGTCAGTGTACAAGATCACTTGTTAGTGTACAAGATCACTTGTCAGTGTACAAGATTACTTGTCAATGTACAAGATCACTTGTCAGCGTACAAGATCACTTGTCAGTGTACAAGATAACTTGTCAGTGTACAAGATCACTTGTCAGTGTACAAGATCACTTGTTAGAGTACAAGATCACTTGTACAGTATACAAGATCACTTGTCAGTGTATAAGATCACTTGTCAGTGTACAAGATCACTTGTCAGTGTACAAGATCACTTGTACAGTATACAACATCACTTTCCAGTGTACAAGATCACTTGTCAGTGTACAAGATCACTTGTCAGTGTACAAGATCACTTGTCAGTGTACAAGATCACTTGTTAGTGTACAAGATCACTTGTACAGTATAAAAGATCACTTGTCAGTGTACAAGATCACTTGTCAGTGTACAAGATCACTTGTTAGTGTACAAGATCACGTGTACAGTATACAAGATAACTTGTCAGTGTATAAGATCACTTGTCAGTGTACAAGATCACTTGTCAGTGTATAAGAACACTTGTACAGTGTTCAAGATCACTTGTACAGTGTACAAGATCACTTGTCAGTGTACAAGATCACTTGTCAGTGTACAAGATCACTTGTCAGTGTACAAGATCACTTGTCGGTGTAAAAGATCACTTGTCAGTGTATAAGAACACTTGTACAGTGTACAAGACCACTTGTACCGTGTACAAGATCTCTTGTCAGTGAACAAGATCACTTGTCGGTGTACAAGATCACTTGTCAATGTACAAGATCACTTGTACAGTGTGCAAGATCACTTGTCAGTGTACAAGATCACTTGTCAGTGTACAAGATCACTTGTCAGTGGACAAGATCACTTGTCAGTATATAAGATCACTTGTCGGTGTACAAGATCACTTGTCGGTGTACAAGATCACTTGTCAGTGTACAAGATCACTTGTCAGTGTACAAGATCACTTGTCAGTGTACAAGATCACTTGTCAGTGTACAAGATCACTTGTCAGTGTATAAGAACACTTGTACAGTATACAAGATCACTTGTCAGTGTACAAGATCACTTGTCAGTGTATAAGAACACTTGTACAGTTTACTAGATCACTTGTCAGTGTACAAGATCACTTGTCAGTGTATAAGAACACTTGTACAGTGTACAAGATCACTTGTCAGTGTACAAGATCACTTGTCAGTGTACAAGTTCACTTGTCAGTGTACAAGATCACTTGTCAGTGTACAAGATCACTTGTACAGTGTACAAGATCACTTGTCAGTGTACAAGATCACTTGTCGGTGTACAAGATCACTTGTCAGTGTACAAGATCACTTGTCAGTGTACAAGATCACTTGTCAGTGTACAAGATCACTTGTCAGTGTACAAGATCGCTTGTCAGTGTACAAGATCACTTGTCAGTGTAGAAGATCACTTGTCAGTGTACAAGATCACTTGTCGGTGTACAAGATCACTTGTCAGTGTACAAGATCACTTCTCAGTGTACAATATCACTTGTCAGTGTACAAGATCACCTGTCAGTGTACAAGGTCACTTGTCAGTGTACAAGATCACTTGTCAGTTTACAAGATCACTTGTCAGTGTACAAGATCACTTGTCGGTGTACAAGATCACTTGTCAGTGCATAAGAACACTTTTACTGTGTACAAGATCACTTGTACAGTGTACAAGATCACTTGTCAGTGTACAAGATCACTTGTCAGTGTATAAGAATACTTGTACAGTGTAGAAGATCACTTGTCAGTGTATAAGAACACTTGTACAGTATACAAGATCACTTGTCAGTGTACAAGATCAGTTGTCAGTGTACAAGATCACTTGTCAGTGTACAAGATCACTTGTACAGTATTCAAGATCACTTGTCAGTGTACAAGATCACTTGTCAGTGTGCAAGATCACTTGTCAGTGTACAAGATCACTTGTCAGTGTACAAGATCACTTGTTAGTGTACAAGATCACTTGTGCAGTATACAAGATCACTTGTCAGTGTATAAGATCACTTGTCAGTGTTCAAGATCACTTGTCAGTGTACAAGATCACTTGTACAGTATACAAGATCACTTGTCAGTGTACAAGATCACTTGTCAGTGTACAAGATCACTTGTCAGTGTACAAGATCACTTGTCAGTGTACAAGATCATTTGTTAGTGTACAAGATCACTTGTACAGTATAGAAGATCACTTGTCAGTGTATAAGATCACTTGTCAGTGTACAAGATCACTTGTCAGTGTACAAGATCACTTGTCAGTGTACAAGATCACTTGTCAGTGTACAAGATCACTTGTCAGTGTACAAGATCACTTGTCGGTGTACAAGATCACTTGTCAGTGTACAAGATCACTTGTTAGTGTACAAGATCACTTGTCAGTGTACAATATCACTTGTCAATGTACAAGATCACTTGTCAGTGTACAAGATCACTTGTCAGTGTACAAGATCACTTGTCAACGTACAAGATCACTTGTCTGTGTACAAGATCACTTGTCAGTGTACAAGATCACTTGTCAATGTACAAGATCACTTGTTAGTGTACAAGATCACTTGTCAGTGTACAAGATCACTTGTTAGTGTACAAGATCACTTGTCAATGTACAAGATCACTTGTCAGTGTACAAGATCACTTGTCAGTGTACAAGATCACTTGTCAACGTACAAGATCACTTGTCTGTGTACAAGATCACTTGTCAGTGTACAAGATCACTTGTCAATGTACAAGATCACTTGTTAGTGTACAAGATCACTTGTCAGTGTACAAGATCACTTGTTAGTGTACAAGATCACTTGTCAGTGTACAAGATTACTTGTCAATATACAAGATCACTTGTCAGCGTACAAGATCACTTGTCAGTGTACAAGATAACTTGTCAGTGTACAAGATCACTTGTCAGTGTACAAGATCACTTGTTAGAGTACAAGATCACTTGTACAGTATACAAGATCACTTGTCAGTGTATAAGATCACTTGTCAGTGTACAAGATCACTTGTCAGTGTACAAGATCACTTGTACAGTATACAACATCACTTTTCAGTGTACAAGATCACTTGTCAGTGTACAAGATCACTTGTCAGTGTACAAGATCACTTGTCAGTGTACAAGATCACTTGTTAGTGTAGAAGATCACTTGTACAGTATAAAAGATCACTTGTCAGTGTACAAGATCACTTGTCAGTGTACAAGATCACTTGTTAGTGTACAAGATCACTTGTACAGTATACAAGATCACTTGTCAGTGTATAAGATCACTTGTCAGTGTACAAGATCACTTGTCAGTGTACAAGATCACTTGTACAGTACACAAGATCACTTGTCAGTGTACAAGATCACTTGTCTGTGTACAAGATCACTTGTCAGTGTACAAGATCACTTGTTAGTGTACAATATCACTTGTACAGTATAGAAGATCACTTGTCAGTGTATAAGATCACTTGTCAGTGTACAAGATCACTTGTCGGTGTACAAGATCACTTGTCAGTGTACAAGATCACTTGTCAGTGTACAAGATCACTTGTCAGTGTACAAGATCACTTGTCAATGTACAAGATCACTTGTCAGCGTACAAGATCACTTGTCAGTGTACAAGATCACTTGTCAGTGTACAAGATCACTTGTCAGTGTTCAAGATCACTTGTTAGTGTACAAGATCACTTGTCAGTGTACAATATCACTTGTCAATGTACAAGATCACTTTTCAGTGTACAAGATCACTTGTCAGTGTACAAGATCACTTGTCAACGTACAAGATCACTTGTCAGTGTACAAGATCACTTGTCAGTGTACAAGATCACTTGTCAATGTACAAGATCACTTGTCAGTATACAAGATCACTTGTTAGTGTACAAGATCACTTGTCAGTGTACAAGATTACTTGTCAATGTACAAGATCACTTGTCAGCGTACAAGATCACTTGTCAGTGTACAAGATCACTTGTCAGTGTACAAGATCACTTGTCAGTGTACAAGATCACTTTTCACTGTACAAGATCACTTGTACAGTATACAAGATCACTTTTCAGTGTACAAGATCACTTGTCAGTGTACAAGATCACTTGTCAGTGTACAAGATCACTTGTTAGTGTACAAGATCACTTGTACAGTATACAAGATCACTTGTCAGTGTATAAGATCACTTGTCAGTGTATAAGATCACTTGTCAGTGTACAAGATCACTTGTCAGTGTACAAGATCACTTGTCAGTGTACAAGATCACTTGTCGGTGTACAAGATCACTTGTCAGTGTACAAGATCACTTGTTAGTGTACAAGATCACTTGTCAGTGTACAAGATCACTTGTCAATGTACAAGATCACTTGTTAGTGTACAAGATCACTTGTCAGTGTACAAGATCACTTGTCAACGTACAAGATCACTTGTCAGTGTACAAGATCACTTGTCAGTGTACAAGATCACTTGTCAATGTACAAGATCACTTGTCAGCGTACAAGATCACTTGTCAGTGTACAAGATCACTTGTCAGTGTACAAGATCACTTGTCAGTGTACAAGATCACTTGTCAGTGTACAAGATCACTTGTCAGTGTACAAGATCACTTGTTAGTGTACAAGATCACTTGTACAGTATACAAGATCACTTGTCAGTGTATAAGATCACTTGTCAGTGTACAAGATCACTTGTCAGTGTACAAGTTCACTTGTCAGTGTACAAGATCACTTGTCAGTGTGCAAGATCACTTGTCAGTGTACAAGATCACTTGTCAGTGTACAAGATCACTTGTCAATGTACAAGATCACTTGTCAGTGTACAAGATCACTTGTTAGTGTACAAGATCACTTGTCAGTGTACAAGATCACTTGTCAATGTACAAGATCACTTGTCAGCGTACAAGATCACTTGTCAGTGTACAAGATCACTTGTCAGTGTACAAGATCACTTGTCAGTGTACAAGATCACTTGTTAGTGTACAAGATCACTTGTCAGTGTACAAGATCACTTGTCAGTGTACAATGTACACTGACAAGTGAAGGTAATATGAGAGTTGAAATGTTCATTAAATAGAAAGAGTGGAAGCCAGAGACAGAGATTGACCGCTTGTGTTTTTAAAGTTAACAGAACTCATCTCTAGTATCCTACTTCCTTTTTGTTTTATCAAATGATTCTGGATGTTGGCACTGATGAAACAAAACAATTTCTTCTATATCTAGGGATTCCCCAGGTCCGTGAATCCAGGAATTAATCCTTGGGCCCCGCGGATTATCTTCCTCACTCTCCTAAGGTCAGCCGCACCTCTCTCAGTATCTGTTGCTTCCAGTCTCCTGCCTTACTCAGGTTCACGTGTCCAAGAATCCATTCGTCTGCAGACTGAATGTCTTTCTTTCTACATTTCCCCAAGATCAGCGCATTCTTATATTATTGT
This sequence comes from Cherax quadricarinatus, assembly GCF_038502225.1. NCBI lineage: Eukaryota > Metazoa > Arthropoda > Malacostraca > Decapoda > Parastacidae > Cherax > Cherax quadricarinatus. The sequence goes on from NC_091292.1 coordinate 60,806,914, forward strand.
TGCCTCGCTAAGTCCATGGGTCAGGTGCCCATCCGTGTCCCTTCTGATTTTCACATTTCCCCACTTCCTCAAGGTCAGCAAGTCCCAATCCACGTTCATGGTTCCAGGATATTGCGGGATACACTCGCAGGACAACACAAAACCAGTTTTGTGTTGCATTGATCCTTTCCAGTGTTGCTTCAAATTTGTCTTCGTTTATGTCATTAGTGTTAAATTAGTTTTAAATTAAGCGCGCAATTAGCATAAATTTGTGGGAGACAGGATAATATTTGTGGGGAAGAGATAGTGGATAATTATGGTAGGAGACAAGGGATAATATCTGTGGAAGACGTAGGATAATTTGTGGGAGACACAAAATAATTTGTGGGAGACTGGGTAATTTGTGGGAGACAGGGTGATTTATGGGAGACAGGATAATTTGTGGGAGACACAGAATGATTTATGGGAGACACAGGATGATTTATGGGAGACAGGATAATTTGTGGGAGACAAAGGATAATTTGTGGGAAACAGAGGATAATATCTGTGTGAGGGAGATGACCAGGTGAGTCACGATTTTCGCTGCCCAGGTGAACAAGAAGGTAAAGTGCCAAGGTGAACCAGAAGGCAAGGTTCCCAGGTGAACCAGAAGGTAAGGTGCTAAGGTGAACCAGAGGGTAAGGTACCCAGGTGAACCAGAAGGTAAGGTACCAAGGTGAACCAAAGAGTAAAGCGCTCAGGTGAACTACAATATAAAGTGCCCAGGTGAACCATGAGGTAAAGCGCTCAGGTGAACCAGTAGGTAAGGTGCCCAGGTTCACCTAAGGCGAGCCAATAGGCACAGACCAGTTATTCTTTACCAGATGTCAAATCATCTTCTTTAAGACAGTTTAACCGAACAGTTAATCCCAAACCAACTTGTGTGTAAATTAACTTGAACAAAGTTAGGTACCTAAGCGAACCTAGTGCTTAGTTAAGTGGACTGGTTGGTACATAGCAAAGTTCGGGTTCATAATGCCGCTGAAACTAAAATATTGTGAAAGTGAAGTTACTCTCGGCTTTATAGGCTAAGATTGCAATGTAGGCCTAAAAGTTGGTACGACTCTGTATGTGTGTGTGTTTTACTTTGTCTCAATGTGTTGTGTAGAGCCTCCAGTCTCTCTCTCTTTCTCTCTCTCTCTCTCTCTCTCTCTCTCTCTCTCTCTCTCGCTACCCCAAGAAGTACCGTCGTTTAACGTCAAGGAAATTAGAGATAATTGCCCTCTAGTTAATAATCACTAAGTTCCCAAGACACGTGCTGTGTTCTGAAAGGCAGATTGCCCCAGCCTCATACATATACCACCTTCCCTTTTGTCGCGTCCCTCCGCTTGTTCCACCATCCTCATGAACAACTCTTCTAGTGTTCATCTTCTTGTTCCACCATCCTCATGAACAACTCTTCTAGTGTTCATCCGCTTGTTCCCATCTCTTGAGGAACAACAGATGTTGGAAACGGATTGTTCACATCAATTAAAAATCTGAACATGTCGAGTATAAAGTTCAGAAGATTTATCGAACGATCCGTTACTAGGAAAAATGTGTTAGATAAAAAAATAGATGTGATAGATAATACCGTAACAGGAAAACAATCTCTCTGAATAATACGACCGTTTAAGCACGCGTTACGATTCGTTGATGTCTTGCTGATGTAAACAAAGGCCAGGTCAGACTAATATAAATTATTATTTGTTTATGTGTAGCTGACCAACACAAGTGGAGTGACAAAAAGATGACTTATGTATAGTAACGCAGGATACACTACGTTATCACTGCTATTAATACAACCACTACCACTGCTATTACTTATACTTACTACTGCACGAGCTGTTACTTGTTGTAAATCTGCTGTCGTTACTTCTAAAGCTACTATCGTTACTAATACAACTATTATCGTTACTGCTGCAACTACTATTGCTGTTACAACTATTACTACTACAACTATTACTGCTACAACTATTTACTACTACTACTACTACTACTAGAACTATTATTATATTATAATTATTACAACTACTGTTATCACCACTCGTACTACTGTTACTACTACTACTAGTACTACTGATGTTGCTACAACAACAAAAAAAACGACTATTGCTATTATTACTACCACTGTTACTACCGACCTGTATTCGGGTATTTGCGTCACCTGACCTGTCTTCTGGTATTACCACCACCTGACCTGTATTCTGGCATTACCACCACCTGACCTGTATTCTGGTATTACCATCACCTGACCTGTATTCTGGTATTACCACCGCCTGACCTGTATTCTGGTATTACCATCACCTGACTTGTATTCTGGTATTACCATCACCTGACCTGTATTCTGGTATTACCATCACCTGACTTGTATTCTGGTATTACCACCACCTGACCTGTATTCTGGTATTACCATCACCTGACCTGTATTCTGGTATTACCATCACCTGACCTGTATTCTGGTATTACCACCACCTGACCTGTATTCTGATATTACCATCACCTGACCTGTATTCTGGTATTACCACCACCTGACCTGTATTCTGGTATTACCATCATCTGACCTGTATTCTGGTATTACCACCACCTGACATGTATTCTGGTATTACCACCACCTGACCTGTGTTCTGGTATTACCACCACCTGACCTGTATTCTGGTACTACCACCACCTGACCTGTATTCTGGTATTACCACCACCTGACCTGTATTCTGGTATTACCACCACCTGACATGTATTCTGGAATTACCACCACCTGACCTGTATTCTGGTATTACCACCACCTGACCTGCATTCTGGTATTTCCGTCACCTGACCAGTGCTCGGTTACTTTCGTCACCTGACCTGTGTTCAGGTATTTGCGTCACCTGAGCTATTTTCTGCTCTCTTTCTCCTCCCCTTTTCCTACCCATCTTTTGGTTTTCTTCCCATTTCCTCACTCAGCTTTCTGTGTATGAAAAAAATCACTGTCACACCAACTCCAAGGCTGAGGTTAGTGTTGTCACAGTATTTAATCTGTGTTGCTTAGGTTAGTGTTGTCACAGTATTTAATCTGTGTTGCTTAGGTTAGTGTTGTCACAGTATTTATTCTGCGTTGCTTAGGTTAGTGTTGTCACAGTATTTAATCTGTGTTGCTTAGGTTAGTGTTGTCACAGTATTTAATCTGTGTTGCTTAGGTTAGTGTTGTCACAGTATTTAATCTGTGTTGCTTAGGTTAGTGTTGTCACAGTATTTAATCTGTGTTGCTTAGGTTAGTGTTGTCACAGTATTTATTCTGCGTTGCTTAGGTTAGTGTTGTCACAGTATTTAATCTGTGTTGCTTAGGTTAGTGTTGTCACAGTATTTATTCTGCGTTGCTTAGGTTAGTGTTGTCACAGTATTTAATCTGTGTTGCTTAGGTTAGTGTTGTCACAGTATTTATTCTGCGTTGCTTAGGTTAGTGTTGTCACAGTATTTATTCTGCGTTGCTTAGGTTAGTGTTGTCACAGTATTTATTCTGCGTTGCTTAGGTTAGTGTTGTCACAGTATTTATTCTGCGTTGCTTAGGTTAGTGTTGTCACAGTATTTATTCTGCGTTGCTTAGGTTAGTGCTGGAATGTCTAATTTTTTTTTAAAGGGTTGGGTCACGGACCAATTTGAGAATCTAAGAACAAGGACACGTACACACAAAATAATGCTTTTAGGCTAGACTGGTATGCCATTTTGAACTTGTTTTTACTCAACAAAAGTCAGGATTAAAAAAGACAGATTTTTTTTTTTCAGCGCACATATTATTTTAACATTGACAATCTGAAAAGCAAAATACCATTATCTTGACTCACGAAATTGTAGTAATACAACTGCAAGCAAATCATGGAATGGTTGGGGTTAGAACCCATGGCAAGTGAGTCATCTGTCATGAGTTCAAAACTCACCCGTTCCCTGATATTCATTATCTTCACAAAACCTTCACAAATAATCGAAAAAAATGGAATTTAATTCCTTGATAAAGAAGATAACTCTCACTTTCAGTGAATAATAACAGAGTATCTTGTTTTTATTTCCTGATACTGATAAACCGATTTGTAGAACAGATTTCGTGGTTTGGAATTAAACCACGGAACGGGTGAGGCTTGAACCAAAGGCGAGTGAGACCCAAAACTCCATCCGTTTCGTATTTTTTTTTTTTGGTCATCGTGTAATTACGATTTGGTGAGTCCTAATTTGGAATGAATCAGTATCTTAATACCACATTAACAAAAAAAATTTTTTTTTTCAAAGTAACTGGAAGGAACTAGAGGAAAAAAATTTGCCTCTCTGCTTGAGGACCCCGTTTTTAGCCCTGCCACGGGCCTGCCTGAGGGACCATGGACCACTAATTAACCTCTTAGTTAGAAAGAGTTGCCTGCCAATGTTTGGAAAGCGGGTTTACCGCTTTCCAAATGTTATTATGCTACTATTACCTCTACTACTACTATTACTACTACTACTACTACTGCTACTACATCCACCATTATTACTACTACTATTACTACTACTACTACTACTACTACTACCACCACCACCATCACCACTCCTATTATTATTACTACTATCATTATTACTACTACTACATCTACTGCTACTATTACTACTACTACTACAAAGACCAATAATAATAATAATAATATTAATTACGTTAAGTTCTCCGAGGTGGTATTGAAAAATATTTTCTCAGTGCAGCGTCATAACCAAATAAAAAAAATTAAGTGAAGTCAGTTTTGAGAAGTTTATGCCTGTGAGGTGTTTAATTGAGGCTGTGAATGGTGAAGACAAGTCTTGTCACCCTAGTGCATACTGAGTGATGGGGAGGACGGGGGTGTGATGGGGATGGAAGGAGGAAGAGGAAAAGGAAGAGCTGGGAATGGAAGGAAGAGGAGGGAACTGGGGCCCCTTATGAAGGCTGCTAATTGGAAGGGGTGTACAGCAAAGGTACATGTGCATCTGCGAGTAGTTGGAGCCAGGGATAGAGAGAGTTTATCTCCCCTATTAGTCCCCCCCCCCTCAACTACTACTGTAGGTGAGTAACACACAAACATATGTACACGATAAGGCTCTTGGAGCAGGAGGAGAAAGTGGACCTAGTAGCGATCAGCGAAGAGGCGGGACCAGGTACTGTGAACCGACCCCTGCATCCACAGATAGGTGAGTGCAGATGCGCACACACTCAGTAGCGGCGAGTCGGGGATACGTGCGCATGCATGCGCACGGGTGAGGCGTACCCGTTTTATGAGGGATAAAACTGAAACAGTAAGACAAAAAAGATGAAAAACTCAGGTAACCTCTTAAAGGTACTCCTTTAGGGATACCTAATAAGGAGTAGCAGTAACACAACACATCACTAACACAACACAACACTAACACAACACAACACTAACACAACACTAACACAACACAACACTAACACAACACAACACTAGCACAACACATTACTAGCACAACACATCACTAACACAACACAACACTAACACAACACAACACTAACACAACACAACACTAGCACAACACATCACTAACACAACACAACACTAACACAACACAACACTAACACAACACAACACTAACACAACACAACACTAACACAACACAACACTAACACAACACATCACTAACACAACACATCACTAACACAACACAACACTAACACAACACATCACTAACACAACACAACACTAACACAACACAACACTAACACAACACAACACTAACACAACACAACACTAACACAACACATCACTAACACAACACAACACTAACACAACACAACACTAACACAACACAACACTAGCACAACACATCACTAACACAACACATCACTAACACAACACAACACTAACACAACACAACACTAACACAACACAACACTAACACAACACAACACTAGCACAACACATCACTAACACAACACATCACTAACACAACACAACACTAACACAACACATCACTAACACAACACATCACTAACACAACACATCACTAACACAACACATCACTAACACAACACAACACTAACACAACACATCACTAACACAACACAACACTAACACAACACAACACTAGCACAACACATCACTAACACAACACATCACTAACACAACACAACACTAACACAACACAACACTAACATAACACATCACTAACACAACACAACACTAGCACAACACATCACTAACACAACACAACACTAACACAACACATCACTAACACAACACATCACTAACACAACACAACACTAACACAACACATCACTAACACAACACAACACTAACACAACACAACACTAACACAACACATCACTAACACAACACAACACTAACACAACACAACACTAACACAACACAACACTAGCACAACACATCACTAACACAACACATCACTAACACAACACAACACTAACACAACACAACACTAACATAACACAACACTAACACAACACATCACTAACAACACAACACTAACACAACACAACACTAACACAACACTAACACAACACAACACTAACACAACACAACACTAGCACAACACATTACTAACACAACACATCACTAACACAACACAACACTAACACAACACATCACTAACACAACACAACACTAACACAACACAACACTAACACAACACTAACACAACACTAACACAACACAACACTAGCACAACACATCACTAACACAACACAACACTAACACAACACATCACTAACACAACACATCACTAACATAACACAACACTAACACAACACATCACTAACACAACACAACACTAACACAACACAACACTAACACAACACTAACACAACACAACACTAACACAACACAACACTAGCACAACACATCACTAACACAACACAACACTAACACAACACTAACACAACACAACACTAACACAACACAACACTAGCACAACACATCACTAACACAACACATCACTAACACAACACGTCACTAACACAACACAACACTAGCACAACACATCACTAACACAACACATCACTAACACAACACAACACTAACACATCACTAACACAACACAACACTAACACAACACAACACTAGCACAACACATCACTAACACAACACAACACTAACACAGCACAACATTAACACAACACAACATTAACACAACACAACACTAACACAACACAACACTAACACAACACAACACCATCACAACACTAACATACCACTAACACAACACAACACTAACACAACACAACATTAACACAACACAACACTAACACAACACAACATTAACACAACATAACATTAACACAACACAACACTAACACAACACAATATTAACACAACATAACATTAACACAACACAACATTAACACAACATAACATTAACACAACACAATACTAACACAACACAATATTAACACAACATAACATTAACACAACACAACATTAACACAACATAACATTAACACAGCACAACACTAACACAACACAACACTAACACAACACAATATTAACACAACATAACATTAACACAACACAACATTAACACAGCACAACACTAACACAACATAAGATGGGAGGGTCAGCTTTAGTCAGGCTCACGGGGAAAGTAGCTGCACTATACTGCAATAATTTATTATTCAGCAACTCAGTCTCAGTCTGTCAAAGCTTAACTCTCTCTCTCTCTCTCTCTCTCTCTCTCTCTCTCTCTGTATATATATATATATATATATATATATATATATATATATATATATATATATATATATATATATATATATATATATATATATATATATATATATATTTTATTATCACACTGGCCGATTCTCACCAAGGCAGGGTGGCCCGAAAAAGAAAAACTTTCACCATCATTCACTCCATCACTGTCTTGCCAGAAGGGTGCTTTACACTACAGCTTTTAAACTGCAACATTAACACCCCTCCTTCAGAGTGCAGACACTGTACTTCCCATCTCCAGGACTCAAGTCCGGCCCGCCGGTTTCCCTGAACCCCTTCATAAATGTTACTTTGCTCACACTCCAACAGCACGTCAAGTATCAAAAACCACTTGTCTCCATTCACTCCTATCAAACACGCTCAAGCATGCCTGCTGGAAGTCCAAGCCTTTCGCACACAAAACCTCCTTTACCCCCCCCCCTCCAACCTTTCCTAGGCCGACCCCTACCCCGCCTTCATTCCACTACAGACTGATACACTCTTGAAGTCATTCTGTTTCGCTCCATTCTCTCTACATGTCCGAACCACCTCAACAACCCTTCCTCAGCCCTCTGGACAACAGTTTTGGTAATCCCGCACCTCCTCCCAACTTCCAAACTACGAATTCTCTGCATTATATTCACACCACACATTGCCCTCAGACATGACATCTCCACTGCCTCCAGCCTTCTCCTCGCTGCAACATTCATCACCCATGCTTCACACCCATATAAGAGCGTTGGTAAAACTATACTCTCATACATTCCCCTCTTTGTCTCCAAGGACAAAGTTCTTTGTCTCCACAGACTCCTAAGTGCACCACTCACCCTTTTCCCATCATCAATTCTATGATTCACCTCATCTTTCATAGACCCATCTGCTGACACGTCCATTCCCAAATATCTGAATACATTCACCTCCTCCATACTCTCTCCCTCCAATCTGATATCCAGTCTTTCATCACCTAATCTTTTTGTTATCCTCATAACCTTACTCTTTCCTGTATTCACTTTTAATTTTCTTCTTTTGCATACCCTACCAAATTCATCCACCAATCTCTGCAACTTCTCTTCAGAATCTCCCAAGAGCACAGTGTCATCAGCAAAGAGCAACTGTGACAACTCCCACTTTATGTGTGATTCTTTATCTTTCAACTCCACGCCTCTTGCCAAGACCCTCGCATTTACTTCTCTTACAACCCCATCTATAAATATATTAAACAACCACGGTGACATCACACATCCTTGTCTAAGGCCTACTTTTACTGGGAAATAATTTCCCTCTTTCCTACATACTCTAACTTGAGCCTAACTATCCTCGTAAAAACTCTTCACTGCTTTCAGTAACCTACCTCCTACACCATACACCTGGAACATCTGCCACATTGCCCCCTATCCACCCTGCCATACGCCTTTTCCAAATCCATAAATGCCACAAAGACCTCTTTAGCCTTATCTAAATACTGTTCACTTATATGTTTCACTGTAAACACCTGGTCCACACACCCCCTTCCTTTCATAAAGCCTCCTTGTTCATCTGCTATCCTATTTTCCGTCTTACTCTTAATTCTTTCAATAATAACTCTACCATACACTTTACCAGGTATACTCTACAGACTTATCCCCCTATAATTTTTGCACTCTCTTTTGTCCCCTTTGCCTTTATACAAAAGAACTATGCATGCTCTCTGCCAATCCCTAGGTACCTTACCCTCTTCCATACATTTATTAAATAATTGCACCAACCACTCCAAAACTATATCCCCACCTGCTTTTAACATTTCTATCTTTTCGTCCCATCAATCCCGGCTGCCTTACCCCCTTTCATTTTACCTACTGCCTCACGAACTTCCACCACACTCACAACTGGCTCTTCCTCACTCCTACAAGATGTTATTCCTCCTTGCCCTATACACGAAATCACAGCTTCCCTAACTTCATCAACATTTAACAATTCCTCAAAATATTCCCTCCATCTTCCCAATACCTCTAACTCTCCATGTAATAACTCTCCTCTCCTATTTTTAACCGACAAATCCATTTGTTCTCTAGGCTTCCTTAACTTGTTAATCTCACTCCAAAACTTTTTCTTATTTTCAACAAAATTTGTTGATAACATCTCACCCACTCTCTCATTTGCTCTCTTTTTACATTGCTTCACACATATATATATATATATATATAATATATATATGTACATATATAATATATAAATATATATATATATATATATATATATATATATTGCATAAATATTGTGTATTTATGTGTGTGTGAGTGGGTGTGTTATTTACCATTTTGTCAAAGGCACTTGTCGATAAGACAAGTGTGTTCACCTAATTGTGGTTGCAAGGGTCGAGACTCAACTCCTGGCCCCGCCTCTTCACTGACTGCTACTGGGTTCTCTCTTTCATGCTCCATGAGCCTTTATCATACCTCGTCTTAAAACTATGTATGGTTCCTGCCTCCACTACATCACTTCCCAGACTATTCCACTTCCTGTGGCTGAAGAAATACTTCCTAACCTTTTACTTACCTAATTGTGGTTAGAGGGGTCGAGTCACAGCTCTTGGCCCCGCCTCTTCATTGGTCGCTACTAGATCATTCCCTGCTCCGTGATCTGTATCATACCTCTTCTTAAGACTATGTATGGATCCTGCCTCCACTACCTGTCTTTCCAGACTATTCCACTTCCTAACAGCGCTGTGACTTAAGAAATACTTCCTAACATCCCTGTGTTTCATCTAGGCCTTTGTGGCATGCAAAGAGTACGTAATCTTTATTCAGCACATGTACACACCCTCATTGAAAGGCTATCTCCCCCAACCAGCGAACCAGGTACGTAGGGTTGATGATGGGGCCCCATCGTTCAATCAGTACCCAGGTTCCAGCCAATGAGAAGATGGTTTTGGCAATCGCAGAAGTGATGTGGGTACCACTCACCTGTCTGTACTTGTCATTCCCATTCTAGAGCTGGTTGAAGCACGGTCTGCTCTCTAGTGGCTTCTATTCTGCCTTGCTTACCGTGGAGTGCACTAATACCTATTGTTGTACATAGTGTATATAGTGTACATACTTCTGTTCTAAACTGGTGAAGGATAATACAAGTCAAAAGTTTTTCTGCTGTGTTTATTTTGCTCCCTTTACACCATTTTGCTCCCTTTACATCCTGGATAACAGGCCTTTGGGACTCTTCAACTTCCAATCGTGACCCCTTGTTGCTGTGTCCCATTTCTGGAACATCCTGTCCTTGTCCACCTTGCTGATTCCTCTCAGTATTTTGTATGTTGTTATCATATTCCCCCCTGTCCTCCAGTGTCAACAGGACGATTTCCCTTAACTTCTCCTCGTAGGACATGCCCCTTCACTCCGGTAATAGTCTCGTTGCAAAGCTTTGCACTTTCTCTAATTTCGTGACGTTCATGACCAGGTGTGGGTTCCAAACTGGTGCTGCATACTCCAATACAGGCCTGACGTACACGGTGTACAGAGTAGAGTCCTTAACGACTCCTTGCTGAGATGTCTAAATGCTATTCTTAGGCTTGCTAGGCGCCCGTATGCTGCAGCAGTTATTTGGTTGATGTGCACCTCAGGAGGTGTGTTCGGTGTTATACTCACCCCAAGATTCTTTTCCTTGAGTGAGGTTTGTAGTCTTTGGCCCCCTAGACTGTAGTCTGTCTGCGGTCTTTTTTGTCCTTCCCCGATCTTCATGACTTTGCACTTGGCTGGGTTGAGCTCCAGGAGCCATTTGCTGGACCAGGCCTGTAGCCTGTCCAGAAAGAATGGTCCCGAATCTGCACACACAAATCACTCCCTACGGAAGGAAAAGACTGGGCAAGCGATGCAAAGTACCCCCAATGAAAAGTAGGGGCGCCATTGGTATTGGTACACTAAGAGAAAAACTGCAAGTGTTCGGGGCCCAAGACTGTTCAACAGATACCTACCATGCATAAAGGGAATTACCAGTAGGCCCGTGGCTGCCTTCAAGAGGGAGCTGGATAGATTCTTAAAGTCGGTTCCCGATCAGCCGGGCTCTGGGTGTCTCACGAAATCGTAATAACACTATTACAAACCACGAAATGGGTGGGGTTTGAACCCATGGCAAGTGAGGCTTTGAGTTTTAGGACTCATCTGTCATGGGTTAAAGCCCCACCCATTCCATGGTTAAGGTGGGTGTGTTGGCATGGGTATTCTACTCCTACCTCCTTAGAAGTCAGGTGCGGGAACATGAGCCACTACATCAGTCTCCTGACAAGGTGGGTACAGGGGAATGAGCCCTCCACAACCACCTACTGACAAGGCAGGTGCTAGGAAGAACACTTTTGAAATATTAGAACTACTAAAGCAGATTTTTTAAAACTTATTTTCATTTAAAACTTATCTAACAGGACAGTTAAACTTGCAAATTGTTTCAATAAATTTGAAAATAAGGAGAGTGGCTTTGAAATTTTTGCCCGGCTTGCTGACTTAAGACCAGAAAGACCATTGTTTTCTGGCCAAAAACAACACGGAGATCGTCCCCCAGCCTCCCGTTTCCTCAGATCTAGACTCACTGTTACTTCTTTCTCTTCTCAAAAAAAAAAAAAAAAAAAAAAAACTCAGGGGCGGCATTTTAATGACATGGAAGAGATTCAAGCAGAATCACTGGCCTCGCTAGAAGCTTTTGAGAAAGAAGAACTCCAGGAATGTTTGGTTTCGAGAAGCGGCAGAGGCGCTGGGATCAGCGTATAGCCTCTGAAGGAGAGCACTTCAAGGGAAACAACTTCAACTAGGTGATTAGGTAAGCCTATGCATTTGTTTTAAGCGGCAGGAACTTTTTGATAGCACCTCTCATATACTCACTGACTTGACTGACTCTGCTACCTAGTGTCAGTCATTCACCCAGAGAATGCCAAGTGCAGTAACTTTCGAACATCAGATGGACACTTCCTCGACAGGGAGAAGTAAATCAATACACTACACTACACTACACTTACCAGAATGAGCTCTTGATAATGTCTGGTTCCTGGGATCCACAGCAGGACACCTGATCTCTGGATAAGTGAGACTTGACACGAGGGGTGAATGCTGTAAACATGTTGATGTGCCATTTTTACAAACTCTAGAACTTAGTGACCTCCACAGAGCCCTAATGCCAACACCATTATACTTTAATGTCTTATCCCAAACTGCCTTGCACAGATTAAGGATTGCAATCTATTTAATGAATGTGGCAATACAAGAAGATTTTTACCTGCCTCCAAGGTATGAAGAGACCTGGGGGTCTCTTAGTGTCTTGGGCTTGTGTTGACAGAACACAAATCAATTTAAGCACAATCGAACACAACGATCGTGATAAGCACTATCGTAGTGTTCGATTGTTTTATAATTTTCACAGGCACTCTATACATTAGACATGCATGTAACACACTCGATAATATGAGTCTCTATTCAAGATGTTATTATTGGTTAAGTTCACAAATCCACCATTAGATGAATCTCGTGTCTACTTAATTCAACGACCCAGAAGAAAGTTTAGACCGCACGATAAGTACGTGTGCCAGCCCCTTCCTTCACTAATGTGTTCAAGGAAATGTAACTAATTAATCAAGCTTCCTAGCTTGAAGGGCGGTGTGTATTTTCTGGATTCTTGCACAAGACTCGTGCCTCAGGACATTCAAACCCAGGCTGCCCACTTACATATATATATATATATATATATATATATATATATATATATATATATATATATGTGTGTGTGTGTGTGTGTGTGTGTGTGTGTGTGTGTGTGTGTGTGTGTGTGTGTGTGTGTGTGTGTGTGTGTATCTGTGTGTGTGTGTATGCTAGTTATAATACATCACTTTTTCACTGTTTACTCAGATTCTCAGAATACATCACAGGTGCTTCATCCTTGACCTAGAAAACAGAGGACTGGTTGCCCGAACTGCAGGAAAATGACGTTCCATTGGTGCCTGGTGCATTTCAGATTTGCTGTACAATAACTTGGAAGATACAGCCTTCTGTCACACAACGACTTTCTGCACCAACAACAAGGTTATATATTAGTGTAATGGGGAGTCCCATTCAGCTCTGCAGATAACCAGCAAGTTGTATTATAAGGTTCCGAAGGACCAGGGTCTTTTATCCCCGTCTTTTTACAGGAATCTCCCCCTAAAACAATTTTCTGCCAATTTAGGAAGGGTGACACTTCCCTCACCAAGGGACACCAGGTTTCAGGGGAATACTGTATTTTCTGTGCAACTAATAACTTTTTATCGATGGGGATAAACATTTTTAGTAGCCTGAAAAAGTCTGCCTTTCAGGTTTCGTCACCGATTACATAAGTAACAGCTTGACCGTCAACACCCAGGTAACATTGTTAGGGTAATTTTCACTGTCACTGACCTATCTGCGTTTTTTTAAAGGTACGTGTGTGTGTTTTTTTTAACCTGTTATGATATACTCTGCTTAATATTTTAAGGACTGGTTATATAGTTTTACCTGTTATGATTTTATTGAGAGTTTGTGTTGCAAGTTGTGTTGAATTCTTAGTTTTTAACTTATAGATCGCAGTCTAATCATTTCGTCACCAGCTCTGCAAATACTACAACCTTCTTACAGTGCTTTCTCTACTTCTTTCCTCAATTTCTTCCCTACTACTCTCCTCTTTACATCCTCCTCCTTCCCTAATATTCTCCTCTCATTTTCCTCTGCTACTGTGTATACATATCTACCTGTGATGTATACATGTGACTGATTTGTGACCCTAGCTGCCCGGTCTGGAGTCAGGCTTTTTTTCTGATTATATTCAAGCAGGCTGTTGCTACTGACCCCCCGCTGATCCACATAATCATCACAGCTTGGTTGATTCAGGATTTACCAGGGGTAGCTATCCAGTTTTCTCTTAAGGATCTCTACACTTGTACCGGGAATATTTACGAGTCCTGCTGGTAGCAGGTTAATAATAATCTTAGACCAAAAATGACGATATAATATTGTGATATAAATGGAAAAATAGTTTGGAAAACCGACTAGTTGAAGAATGAGACGCTTATGTAACATTTGTAAATGTTTACTGGATTTATTGTACGCTTCCTAACATATCTTACTCCAGGACGTTGTTATAGTGGTGGGTAGATTTTGGATTCGGCCTTCAAAAATCGTCCTCGTATATATATATATATATATATATATATATATATATATATATATATATATATATATATATATATATATATATATATATATATATATATGTCGTGCCGAATATGTAAAACTGGTCAATTAGCAAGAACTCATTTAAAATTAAGTACTTTCTGAAATTTTCTCTTATACGTTTAAAGATATATTTTTTTCATTAATATTGATGTAAAAATTTTTAATTTTGCACCAAAAGAATCTTAGAAAACTTACCTAACCTTATTATAACAAGATCAATTTATTTTAGCCTAACCCAACTAAATATATTTTAAATACGTTTACAATAATTTAGTACTAAACAAACACAATCAAATATATTTTTTTCGTTAGGTTCAGAATGATTTTGGCGAAATTATTGCGTACACAAATTTTCGCTTGTCCTATATGGCAAGATGAGCGTTGCTATTTAAGCCAAGATCGCAAGTTCTGCCTATTCGGCACGATATATATATATATATATATATATATATATATATATATATATATATATATATATATATATATATATATATATATATATATATATATATATATATTTTGAAGCGTTCCCAGTAATTTGTTGGCTGTGTAGGAGCCGTAAACTACCTGTGTGTCTGTTTAAGTTCTGATGTCTCTCCTGTTTTGGATGGCGCCATCAATACCAATAATATTCTAGACGAGAGACAACATAAGACATTTAAAGAGTGTCAACATTTGCATTACTTCTACCTTTTTTTTTTTAAATTTTCATTATTCACTCTGTCATATTATTTGATCTTTGCGCCATTACCATTATGGTGTTCTCTAAATGTCATCTGAAATTATTATAGCCAAATCCCCGTCTTTCTTTTCGTTCTGTGAGAAGATCTTTCTACGTTTCGTATCCCGTATTTCTTTTTGGTTCTTCAATTTCTACACATCTTTGTCGCCATTGAAATTGGGTTATTTTCCATTGCCCACATCTTCTTGCAACTTTGCCCTCATCTTCTTGCAACTTTGCCCACATCTTCTTGCAACTTTGCCCACATCTACTTGCAACTTTGTTCATATCTTCTTGCAAGTTTTCCGTACCTTCTACATAAATGACTTTCTGGCATATTTTGTTATCATTTTCAAAGGACGATACAAAACTGTGGTTAGTGTTTTTTATCTATGTTGGCTATTAGAATGAAAAACAGCAATGGCACCAGCCAGTGCCTTGGGGTCCTGATTTTTTTACTCTGCTAAGACTAGATATTACGTTGTTTACTAATATCCTGTGCCCATTTTTCTCCTTTCCAAACTGTCTTTATGATATGATACAATATGTTTGATCTCATTTTATGGGTGTTTACTCTGTGATGGCATTTGCCATCATGAACATAGAGAATTCTGTGTACACTACATCTACTTTGTGGCGTCACTTCCTAAGCCTTCCTAATTTTGTCATAATGATCTAGTAGTTATCCCAAATCTATGATGACTTGGCTTAAGAAGGTCTTGCGTTTCAACAAAACTGGTAATTTGGCGTCTTGCAACCCTTTCAAAGACCTTTATAATGCTTGATGTTAGTGCAAATGATCTGCAGTATTTTGCCAGAGATCTACTGCTTACTTTTGCAAAGGATCTATGTCTATGTGTCTTCCTCAGAAACATGTTTTGTAGGGCAAGCAAAGGTAATAGATGATTTGCCTGCATCTACAATTCTCCTGTCATTCAGTGGATGACTTAAGGCTGGTTCAAATTGTTCCTTTCATAACTTCGCTTATTAATTTTCCGTCATTGTTGCAGTTCCGTCATTTTTGGTCAGTTCTTAAGATTCATTGACTGAATCTTTCTCTCGTGCAGAGATACTTTGGTTTCTTGGTGATTTCCTTAGCGGTTTCTTGTTTCTGTTGTACGTCTCCGCTCTGATAAGACTGACTTTTTATTCAGTATCGATAATCTGATGGTGTAGATTATCTATGATATTGATCATTTCAAGTATAAGAGGAGTATGAGGCTCGGGAAAAGTCGCAGAGAAGGTAGTAGCACCAGTATCAGTAGCAGCAGTAGTAGTATCAGTAGCAGCAGTAATATCAGTAGCAGCATTAGTATCAGTAGCAGCAATAGCAGCAGTAGTAGTAGTGTCAGTAGTATCAGTAGCAACAGTAGTAGCAGTAGTAGAAGCAGTAGTAGTATCAGTAGTATCAGTAGCAACAGTAGTATCAGTAGCAGCAGTAGCAGCAGTAGTAGTATCAGTAATATCAGTAGCAACAGTAGTATCAGTAGTATCAGTAGCAGCAGTAGCAGCAGTAGTAGTATCAGTAGCACCAGTAGCAACAATAGTATCAGCGGCAGTAGAAGTAGTATCAGTAGCAGTAGTAGTATCAGTAGCACCAGTAGCAACAGTAGTATCAGTAGCAGCAGTAGTAGTAACAGTAGCAGAAGTATGTGCAGAACACGATGATGTATTAGACACAGGGTATCTTTACGCACAGACGTTTCGCCATCTAATGGCTTTACCAATACAATACATCAATATCATATGAAGACGCTACAAATATATACAGCAGACAGTGGAAGATGAGGTAAACAGTCCCTCAGCCTTGGAGCAAGTGATGAAGGGTTTATCTTATGGCTCTGTTACGTGGCGTGTTCTGTGATCGTATGGTCTAAGGTTTTGGAAATAAATGCTGCTTTTTTTTTAATTATAACGTTTGAGATAGTAAAGATTGATCAGCTTTGAATCGTCGCAGCAAAAGTGGGTCCCTGTAGATCTGTTTAGCGTCTCTCTATGCTTGTGACACAGGCTTCTGTAGTAAGGTTTCTGCAGTGTTCCTGGATTCTCAAGTCAGCTGATGGCAGTGTATTGGTTGGATGGGATTATTTTGGCGAGAATTTTTCAAAGTTCTTGTGTGATAGTGTTTGAAATCGAAAAAAAAAACTCTGAGACTTTTTTATCTATTACTCTCCTCCCTTTTTGTTACCTGTTATCGTCTTCTTTTCCTTATTTCCTACTCTCCTTCCCTATTTCTTGCCTAATTAATGGTCTCCCTCACTCCTTCTCTCTTCCTTACCTGCTACCACCTTCTGTTAAATGCTACATTTCTTCCCTCTTCCTTAATACAAAACTTTCCCCTTTTTTAATTATCCTCATCCCCTCTGCCCGATCTCTCCACCTCCCTCGTTCTTATCCACCCCTTATCCTCATCCCCCTCATATTACCTCCCCTAATCCCTTCTTCTCCTCTCTTCCTCACCCCTTCTCTCACTCCTTCCTTCGCTTCCTTTCCTCTCTCCTCATAGCTTCCTTCCCTCTCCCCGCCTGCCTCTCTACTCTCTCCCCTCATCCCTTCCTCTCCCCTTCCCTCATCTCTTCCTTCACCCTCCCCTCTACCCTCCCCATCAAATCCCCTCTCCCCCACCCCTCCCTTTACCCCTCCCCTTCCTCTTCCAATGACCCTTCCAGTGGCGTTTCGGGGTTGCTATGGTGATCATTGCCACATATTGTGACATTACATCTGTGTTGGAAATTAAGTTCCTGGCATTTATTTGGTGCCACGAGAACAAATGGATTTTTTCCCCTCGTTCCCCTCAGTGTTGTGGCATTTTCAAGGGGAAAGCTTTTGTTGCTGTCTGTTGGATTCTTGGCTTGTTGGCTAGTGTTATATGTATAAATGATTTTGTTCGTTTACCTGATAATTTGTGAGGGGAGGACTGAGGGGGAAGGTGAGAGAAGGGAGATGGGAGAGGAAGGAAGAGTAGAGGGATGGGAAAGGGAGAAAATATGAGAATTCTTGTAAGTGATGCAGTGATGGCAGCTACCACCTGGTTTCGTGTAAGTGATGTAGTGATGGCAGGTACCACCTGGCTTCTTGTAGGTGATGTAGTGATGGCAGGTACCACCTGGATTCTTGTAGGTGATGTAGTGATGGCAGGTACCACCTGGCTTCTTCGAAGTGATGTAGTGATGGCAACATGTGACTGTATTGCCAGCATCAGCTAGAGATATTTGCAACATGTGACTGTGTTGCCAACATCAGCCAGAGGTATTTGCAACATGTGACTGTGTTGCCAACATCAGCTAGAGATATTTGCAACATGTGACTGTGTTGCCAACATCAGCCAGAGGTATTTGCAACATGTGACTGTGTTGCCAACATCAGCCAGAGGTATTTGCAACATGTGACTGTGTTGCCAACATCAGCTAGAGATATTTGCAACATGTGACTGTGTTGCCAACATCAGCCAGAGGTATTTGCAACATGTGACTGTGTTGCCAACATCAGCCAGAGGTATTTGCAACATGTGACTGTGTTGCCAACATCAGCTAGAGGTATTTGCAACATGTGACTGTGTTGCCAACATCAGCTAGAGGTATTTGCAACATGTGACTGTGTTGCCAACATCAGCCAGAGGTATTTGCAACATGTGACTGTGTTGCCAACATCAGCCAGAGGTATTTGCAACATGTGACTGTGTTGCCAACATCAGCCAGAGGTATTTGCAACATGTGACTGTGTTGCCAACATCAGCCAGAGGTATTTGCAACATGTGACTGTGTTGCCAACATCAGCCAGAGGTATTTGCAACATGTGACTGTGTTGCCAACATCAGCTAGAGGTATTTGCAACATGTGACTGTGTTGCCAACATCAGCTAGAGGTATTTGCAACATATGACTGTGTTGCCAACATCAGCTAGAGGTATTTGCAACATATGACTGTGTTGCCAACATCAACTCCGTCAACTACCCTCTGTGTCGCATTCAGCTTGGCTCAAGTATTTATTTTGGGTGTAATTGATAATTAATAAGTAAAATTTACAAAATAAAAATGCAGTCTATTTCTAACCAATGTCAAGTTTATATCTAAATTATAACTAAAACATTTTGATCAGTGTAGAGCTGTGTTAAGTCACAATAAATGCAGCGTTTTACTTAAAACTTTATAAAGTCGTAATAAAACTTTCTTTTGGTTCTTGCATAACTCTTCAGTTATGAGTGTCCTCCGGGAGAGCTTCTGGCTTACTTGTAAACAACATAATATAACCTGTATGAAAGTTGGGGCAATTAATGACAATATGTTAGGTATAAGGGCACAAGTGAAACTAATGTGACATTTTATTGTGGCCACAATAAAATGGCACATTAGTTGCACTTGTGTCCTTTTACTTAACATAATATAATCTCTTCTGAGGCCCGGCTGAACAACACGAACATTCTAAGCTAGCTGAACATGAACAACCTAAGCTAGCTGAGCATGAACAACCTAAGCTAGCTGAACATGAACAACATAAGCTTCTCTCTCGGTAATTAAGGAAAGGTGAGTGGGAAGGAAGGAAGGAAGATGAAGTGGATGGAAGGTGACGAGTTTCCTCTAACAGCCTTACGTGAGCAACAGTCCTTCCATTTTGGTAGTTTTGCCTCTTCCCTGACTAGTCACAACTCACAACCCATTTATCTACCATCCTCAGCAGGTTGTCAACCATGTCCGTTCTTTTAGACGCAGGAAAAAAATGGTATTCTGATGGAGAAAAAGGTTGCACTCTGACGGAAGAAAATGGCAATACAAGGGCGTAAAAGATGGTTATGCTGATCTTAGGGCAGTAAAAAAAGATGGCGCTCTGAGGGTTGAATGAATATATCGTACTAGATGTAAAAAGCACGCAGGTCCTGCCTTATGTCCCAGGATACAGAAGTCTTCGCATTCTACCTGTGGTTGATAGGTAGTGGTGCAGAGTGTGTTATAGTGGTGCAGAGCGTATTATAGTGATGCTGTGTATATTGTAGTGAGGCTGTGTATATTTCTCCCCCGGGACCTGGTTCAACGTAACTTTTAGTTTACTGTGAATGCTCTTAGGAAAACTCCGAAAGACAACACAGCCTTGGATACCATACTAAAGTGTGGTGAAGTCTCTTAACATTTTAGGACAGGGGGCTCACATCAGCAAATTTGGACAGAGGATCACGTCAACACATTAGGACAAGGAAGATCATGTGAACAGATCGGAACGGGAAAGGGTATATCACGTCAGCAAACTGGAGTAGTGGGATGAACAAACTATCACAGTGAATACGTTAAGTTAGGTAAATTTAGTCAGGAAACGGGACAAGTATTTCCTGACGAGGGTCTTAGTCATATTATGACCCGCAGTTGGAGCTTTTGGTCAGATGACCGAGCCTTCCACTAGCTTACCGGTCCACCCCTTTAAAAATTATGGAATTAGATTCACATTGAGTAATATATATATATATATATATATATATATATATATATATATATATATATATATATATATATATATATATATATATATATATTATTACAGTAACTAGTGAAGATAAAAGCTGGTAACAATATTAACAGAGAGGAAACTGATACATCAGTGTAGATAAATGGTGCAGAGAACCAATAAGTTGATAAATTAGACGCATGTGCAACACTTGGGTAATTTTACTGAGGAAACGTTTCGCCACACAGTGGCTTCATCAGTCATGTACAAAGAAGAATGGTGAAGATCAGAAGGAGTTTGAGGTAATCAGTCCCTCAGCCTTGAGTCGATGTATCAGTCCATCAATCTTGAAAAGAATACAACATATGCACGAAGTGTCTTATATACTGTAGACAGGTGAGGTGAAGCAGTCGTAGGTGGTATCACAGTGGACAAATCCAGATGTGGAGGTAGATCATGACTATAGGTTAGACAAGTGAAGAATTCCTGTACCAAGGTCTCAAAATATTGCTGTGGATTTGTCCACTCTTATACCACCTACGACTGCTTCACTTCACCTGTCTACAGTATATAAGCCATTTCGTGCATATGCTGTACTCTTTTCAAGACTGGTAGACTGAGTACATCGACTCCAGGGACTGATTACCTCAAACTCCTTCTGATCTTCACCATTTTTCTTGTATAGGACTGAAGTCACTGTGTGGCGAAACGTTTCCTCAATAAAGATACCCAAGAGTTGCACATGTGTCTAATTTATCAACTGATACATCACACGAGCTGTATAATATTGCTCATAAAAGCTTGCATATTGTAATTCATAAATACAGGGGTTATACACGGAGAGATGTGTAATTCTATATATACATTAATAGGAGTATATATTTCCACATATATACAAACTGGGAGATTGCATCTCTGAGTGTAAATACACTTAATAGTTTACCTTAATCCTTATCAAAAGAATTAAGAAAAATAATATAATCGATGTTAGTGTCAAAGTCAATTAAGGTCAATTTCAACCTTAATGATTTCATGTGGGTACAATCGACAAGTTTTAATCTTAGCCTGACTGCGTGGGAACTGCAAGTTGAACAATGGTGAACATCTGACCACTGATTGCTTTACATCCAACAGTCAGTTACACTTCTAGTGAGTGGGGGTCACTGCAGTGATGAAAATTAGACACATGTGCAACATCTAGGTATCTTTAATGTAGACATTTCGCCATCCAGTGGTTTTATCAATACAAAATCTAGGACATAATTTGAAGACAGTAGAACTATATACAAAAGATTAGGTAATCAGTCCCTCAGCCTTGGGATTGGTGTGAAGAGTACCGATGCTCTTCACACCAAGTCCAATAATAGTAATAGTACTCCAATAATAGCAATAGTAATAGTACATCCCCTTGAAAGACGTGTGATGGAGGAGGCTACAATAGCCTAGGCTACTCGTCTCCTATGATACTTTATTTCCTCAGTACTAAGAGATATAGGAAATCACTGGCTTAGCATTAGTGGTAAATATATGGAACAGACTGTCTAGTAGCGTCAGATTGATCAGACAGGTGGCTATTGAAATTAAACTGGAGTAAATGAGGCGTTATGAAACTGGGGAAGGTGTGTAAGAAGACCGGAAACTGAGTACAGCGTCGGCAAAATAGAAGCATTTAGCGATATGCTTGACTCTGCAGTGAATTCTCACTGCCAAATTTAAAAGAAGCTCTTAGGAATCTCAATAGTTAGTGTCGACATTATATACGACATATATCAGGCTCATCTTGGAGTATGCAGCACCAGCATGGTACCCCACACATGATTAAGCATAAGAAATTTGAGAAAGTACAGAGGTTTGCAACAAGACTAGATCCAGAACGAAGAGGAATTAGCTACAAGGAGAGGCGTAAGAAACTGATCCTGCAGACATAGAAGTTAGAAGAACCAGGAAAGAAATGATGAGGGTGATAAAGCGGACGGAGATAGACAGTTTGAAGGGCTGGAAATGAGTACGTGAGGGTACAGATGAGAGTTACACACAAATGAGAAACAGGACTGTCAGGAGTAATCAAGAAGTGGAATGACCTGGTTGATGTAGTAGTGGAAGCAGGCTTTATACATAGTTTTAAAAATAGATACGACAGGGCCCACAGGGATAGAAGGGGTGGGGGTAAACCCTTCAAGAGGCAAGTTCAGAACTACACATGTGTAAGTACACTGACACACACACACACACACACACACACAACAGAGACAGTGACTCCTCCCACTTTGTTCTCGCTCGGTAGGTTAATAAGCGAAACTGATCAAACTAAGGCATTGTCTGGCTGCCAGGGGCATCGCCTTAAGCAGTAAGGGTGGTAACCCAATAGTCCGAAGGGAGACTCATCAACCATCGGGCTCAATTAGATTATACCCTACCGTGGGGTACCTGCATAATAGCATTAGTGCCAGTCAGCGGTGTAGGGCAGGTTTATACGGTTCTTCTACGTGCTGCCGTAGCCCCTTAAATGTCCCCAGGACATTCTACCTGATCCTTATCCTTGTAAGACTTTTAAGACCTGTGTGTGCTATGTCTGTGTTAGTTTCTGTTCCAGGTGCGTTGTTGTGACGTTTCACGGAATGTACTCGTTGATCTTACTGATGTTGTGAGGTTGCACGAATGTACTCGTTAATCTTAGTGATGTGAGGTTCCACCGAATGTACTCGTGATCTTTTGCTCTTGTTGTTGTTGTGAGGTCCAACGAATGAACTCGTTGATCTTTTTTGTTGTTGTTGTAAGGTACAGCGAATGTACTCGTTCATCTTTTTGTTGTTGTTGTTGTTGTGAGGTTCCACGGAGTGTATTCTGTTTTTTGCTGTTATTGTTGTGAGGTTTCACCGAATGTAACCCATTAACTTTTGTTGTGGTTCTGAGGTTCCGCGGAATGTATTAGTGGATCTTTTGTTATTGTATTTCAGAGAAGTTGTGATTTCACGTCACAACAGATAGAACATGGTTTCAGCTTTGCTATAAAGACGTATGATGACGTCTCCTTATTCCAGTTGCTGGTGTTCCTCTTTCTGCAAATAGGTACCCAGGACTTAATCATATCAAAGGTTAGAAAAAAATGCCGAGGGAAATGAACTCTTACTGGGTTATCTTGGCTTAATAACCCAGAGATTATCTTGTTCTTAGATATCTTATGGATTCCTTGATGTGGTGTTAACTTCCCCTAATCCCCTCTGTATAATTCTCTGGGTTTAGCGCTTCCCCCTTGATTATAATAATAATAATTCCCCTGATCCCAATTTTCTCTAAGGTGAATTTTATGCATATAAGTGTTTTAAACACACACACACATTATATATATATATATATATATATATATATATATATATATATATATATATATATATATATATATATATATATATATATATATATATATATATATATGAGAAATCGATATATTCAGTTAAAGAGAGAAATAAAAAAGGGAATTAGAAAAGCAAAAAGAGATTATGAGGTTAAAGTTGCAAGAGAATCGAAGACTAACCCAAAAGGATTCTTTCAGGTATACAGAAGTAAGATCAGGGACAAGATAGGCCCACTCAAAAGTTCCTCGGGTCAGCTCACTGAGAGTGATAAGGAAATGTGTAGAATTTTTAACACATACTTCCTCTCAGTTTTTACACAGGAGGATACCAGCGATATTCCAGTAATGATAAATTATGTAGAACAGGACGATAATAAACTGTGCACTATTAGGGTCACAAGTGACATGGTCCTTAGGCAAATAGATAAATTAAAACCTAACAAATCCCCAGGCCCTGATGAACTGTATGCAAGGGTTCTAAAGGAATGTAAGAGGAGCTTAGCACACCTTTAGCTAATCTTTTCAACATATCACTACAAACTGG
The DNA here is from genome assembly GCF_038502225.1 of Cherax quadricarinatus. Classification (NCBI taxonomy): domain Eukaryota; kingdom Metazoa; phylum Arthropoda; class Malacostraca; order Decapoda; family Parastacidae; genus Cherax; species Cherax quadricarinatus. The sequence continues at coordinate 60,831,857 of NC_091292.1, forward strand.
CATGGTGCCAGATAAGTGGAAAATGGCAAATGTGATACCTATTTTCAAAACAGGTGACAGGTCCTTAGCTTCGAACTATAGACCAATAAGCCTAACCTCCATAGTGGGAAAATTTATGGAATCAATAATTGCCGAGGCAGTTCGTAGCCACCTTGAAAAGCATAAATTAATCAACGAATCTCAGCATGGTTTTACAAAGGGGCGTTCCTGCCTTACGAATTTAATAACTTTTTTCTCTAAGGTATTTGAGGAGGTAGATCATGGTAATGAATATGATATTGTGTATATGGACTTCAGTAAGGCTTTTGACAGGGTCCCACATCAGAGACTATTGAGGAAAATTAAAGCACATGGAATAGGAGGAGAAATTTTTTCCTGGATAGAGGCATGGTTGACAAATAGGCAGTAGAGAGTTTGCATAAATGGGGAGAAATCAGAGTGGGGAAGTGTCACGAGCGGTGTTCCACAGGGGTCAGTGTTGGGCCCCCTGCTGTTCACAATCTACATAAACGACATAGATGAGGGCATAAAGAGCGACATCGGCAAGTTTGCCGATGACACCAAAATAGGCCGTCGAATTCATTCTGACGAGGACATTCGAGCACTCCAGGAAGAGTTGAATAGACTGATGCAGTGGTCGGAGAAGTGGCAGATGCAGTTTAATATAGACAAATGCAAAGTTCTAAATGTTGGACAGGACAATAACCATGCCACATATAAACTAAATAATGTAGATCTTAATATTACGGATTGCGAAAAAGATTTAGGAGTTCTGGTTAGCAGTAATCTGAAACCAAGACAACAGTGCATAAGTGTTCGCAATAAAGCTAATAGAATCCTTGGCTTCATATCAAGAAGCATAAATAATAGGAGTCCTCAGGTTGTTCTTCAACTCTATACATCCTTGGTTAGGCCTCATTTAGATTATGCTGCACAGTTTTGGTCACCGTATTACAGAATGGATATAAATTCTCTGGAAAATGTACAAAGGAGGATGACAAAGTTGATCCCATGTATCAGAAACCTTCCCTATGAGGATAGACTAAGGGCCCTGAAACTGCACTCTCTAGAAAGACGTAGAATTAGGGGGGATATGATTGAGGTGTATAAATGGAAGACAGGAATAAATAAAGGGGATGTAAATAGTGTGCTGAAAATATCTAGCCTAGACAGGACTCGCAGCAATGGTTTTAAGTTGGAAAAATTCAGATTCAGGAAGGATATAGGAAAGTACTGGTTTGGTAATAGAGTTGTGGATGAGTGGAACAAACTCCCAAGTACCGTTATAGAGGCCAGAACGTTGTGTAGCTTTAAAAATAGGTTGGATAAATACATGAGTGGATGTGGGTGGGTGTGAGTTAGACCTGATAGCTTGTGCTACCAGGTCGGTTGCCGTTTTCCTCCCTTAAGTCAATGTGACCTGACCTGACTAGGTTGGGTGCATTGGCTTAAGCCGGTAGGAGACTTGGACCTGCCTCGCATGGGCCAGTAGGCCTTCTGCAGTGTTCCTTCGTTCTTATTTTCTTATATATATATATATATATATATAAATATATAAAATATATATATATAATTTATATATACATATATATATATGCATATATATATATATATATATATATATATATATATATATATACATATATATACATATATATATATATATATATATGCAAGGAATTCGCAAGAGCAGGCGAAATATACACAAACACTGATCTCTGGCTGAAGGAGACTCGAACCTACGAACCTTGGAACAAGGTACGCAGTGCTTTACCAATCTATTGGTAAAGGTGTTTGTATATATATATATATATATATATATATATATATATATATATTATATATATATATATATATATAAATATATATATATATATATATATATATATATATATATATATATTATATATATATATATATATATATATATATATATATAAATATATATATATATATATATATATATATATATATATATATATATATATATATATATATATATATATATATATATATATATATTATATATATATAAATATATATATATATATATATATATATATATAAATATATATATATATATATATATATATATATATATATATATATATATATATATATATAATATATATATATATATATATATATATATATATATATATATATATATTTATATATATATATATATATATATATATATATATATTATATATATATATATATATATATATATATATATATATATATATATATATATATATATATATATATACTACAACTCCGTCCAACAGTATCCTCTTGGGGGCACCGCTGTGTCATCAGGCCATCGATACTGTCCTCAGGGACAAATTGAATGACCTGATGAGAATGGAGGAGAGAATAAGCGATCTTGATGCCCATGACGCTCTGTATCTCCTCACAAGGTGTCTTACTATGCCAAGACTCACTTACTTCTTGAGGTGTGCACCCTCTTTTGACAACCCAACACTCGATGAATATGACGCACACCTGAGATCAACTTTTAAGAAGGCACTGAACCTGTCACTAGAGGATGAGCAATGGGATCAGGCAACCCTCCCAGTGCGACTGGGAGGTATAGGGGTGCGTAAAGCAACGCATGTTGCTTTACCTGCTTTTCTGTCTTCGTGTTTGGCTTCGAGTGCATTAGTCAAGAAGATAGTGCCCGAACGCTTGAGAGATGTGGTAGGAGCTCAAGACCCCAGGTTTACTGAAGCAGCGATTTGGTGGGACACTCTTACAGACTCCTCCAGTAGACCAGCTCCTCCCAAACAGCACAAACAGTCCCACTGGGACAAACTGATCATGGAAAAAATCGCCAACACAATGCTCTCCAATGCTTCAGGAAAGAACAAAGCTCGTCTCCTGGCAGTGAAGGCACCACACTCAGGAGATTTCCTGTTAGCTGTTCCCAATTCCTCCCTGGGCACCCGTCTCGACCCACAGGCCATTCGAATTGGTGTTGCTCTTCGCCTAGCCGCCCCCATCCTCACCGAACATAGGTGTATTTGCGGCAGGGCGACAGCTGATCAATTCTGACTTCATGGTCTCGTGTGTCACACAGCAGAAGGGAAGTATGCCAGACATGAGGAGGTCAGTGATATAATAAAGAGAAGCCTTGCCACAGCCCGTTGCCCAGCTCAACGGGAACCCCAAGTACAGAGGTCTGATGGAAGTCAAAAGCGTCCTGATGGAGCCACAATGCTACCCTGGAAGGATGGAAAGCAGATTGCCTGGGACTACACCTGTGCTGCCACATTGGCAGACACCTACTTGCCATACTCTGTAGTGGAAGGGGGTGGAGCTGCCAGCCACAGGGAGACCCAGAAGATCCGAAAATATGAAGACCTTTCCCCTTGCTATAACTTCATTCCAATAGGGTCGGAGACCCTTGGAGCATGGGGCAAGTGTGCTCTAAAGTTCCTCAAAGAGCTAGGTGAAAAGCTCATCATAGAAACCAAGGACCACAGGGCGACCAGCTTCCTCTTCCAGAGACTCAGTGTTGCGATCCAGAGAGGAAATGCCTGCAGCATTCTGGGCACGCGGCCCACCGCAGGGGAGCTGGACGAAGTATTCGAGATGTAGCTCTGAGTTACCTATGTTGTTTTACTTTCTATATATATATATATATATATATATATATATATATATATATATATATATATATATATATATTTATATATATATATTTATATATATATATACGTGTACATATATGCTTATGTTGTAATGAAATAAACATTTACAAACATGCACACGTACAAACACATGTAAACACACACACACACACACACACATACGCATGTATGTTCAGAAATTCGTGAAAGTCCAGAAGTTCGCAACTAGGCAATTTCCGGAGCCTAAGAAGTTTGAACTGCGATGTGAGACTAAAGGAACTGAACCTAATGACCTTGGAAGAAGAGAGGAGGAGGAGGAAAGACTCGATTTTGACCTACAAGATACTTGAATTATTTTACAAGGTGGACAGGGACAGATAATTGACATTATAGGATCAGCAAGCAGGTAATGATAGTCTTTAAAACAGTATTAAGCACAGGGATTTTATCATCTACTGCCACAGTCTCAGAGTGGCAAGAAAACAGAATGAGCTGGAGGGACGACTGGCGGAAATAAATCTCGTACATAATATCAGCAGTAGTTATGACAAAGTTAAGAGATGGAGTCCAAAAGCAGAAGACAAAATCATTGCAATAATTAGAAACACTGAACATGTTTCTTACAATGTTTCTTAAACTTGTGTTTGGAAGAACCGAACTTATACTCCACATTCTCTGTGTTTAATGCTTGTTTAGCTAATTCATCAATTTGTCATGGTCCTGGAAGCCTATGTGAGAGAGAATCCACAAAAGCTTAACTGTAATTTCTTTCTTAATAATTTGTGTATATCTGTGCCTAGCTTCATACACAAGCACGCCACATTCAGGTCTCAGGCTGCTTGCAGCAATTAATGAGGAAAGAATCAGTTACACTGTGTGGTCGTAGTTTCCACAAGCTTGTGAGCAACAAGTACGGCAAACAGTTCAGTTCGTAAGGTGGAAACCCAGTTATTAATTCCAAAACACCTTTGTATTTTAGTATCGTCAGACTGGTTACAACAATAGTACATCCCGCCCTCTCACTGTCAGGGTTTTTAAGGAAGCCATCAGCGTAGACTGTGTTATAATATTCTTCCTCCTAAGGTCGTGTATGTGTTCCAGATCACTGATTTTAGAAAGTAATCGAATGAATTACTATATGTTCAAGTAATCCTTTAGAAGCAATATTGTTTTGATCACAAGACAGCTGCAGCTTCAGTCCTTAGCATGACACTGATTTCACGTATTCTATCAGCAATACGGTCTGCAGTTTTAAGTCCCCGACCGTGGTATGGTTTGACCTAACAATGACCACAGCTTCAGATGTCCCAAAGACACGATAGACTAAGAAAAATTGAGACAGTTAAACGTTAAGAGGTAAATCCCACAAGCTATAATTCATAACCCACAAGCTTAACTAGTTAATAACACGAGGATACAATGAGTGTTCATGGGAAAGGCAGATAACAGAAGACTTTAGAGTACACCACGAGGCTGTCCTTTGAGATAATTATCTACTTTTAACCTCGATTTTAGACTTTCCACTGTTGTCTAGAAGGATGATGCAAAGATGGTAACGTAAACGGAACAGAAGCACGGCTGACACCTTCCTTCCAGCTGTCGGAAACAGAGGATATTGGAAATAAACAGCAACTAAAAGAATAAAAAGAAATACTTCCAATATCTGAAGGTAGACATATAAAGATAGAGCAATAGAGATGGAGACAGGAAGATAGATAGATGGAGAGAGAGAGAGAGAGAGAGAGAGAGAGAGAGAGAGAGAGAGAGAGAGAGAGAGAGAGAGAGAGAGAGAATCTTGCGTATTTCACCCTCTCACGTTTTCCATCGCGTAAATTTTTGTTCGTCTTTGTTTTTCTTTCATGTTTCTTTCACGAGATCGAAGTTAAGTTTATCGCGCCAGAAAGAAAAACAAGGAAACTTTGCTAATTTTACGCCTGTTGTGCCTCGTTCAACTTTTATGACAAGAATGAAACTTGTGCAACATTTTCATAATGTTCACTGCCCTTTTTTTCCCCCTCGCTCGTTTGAACGGGGGGGGGGAGTGGGAGGGGGAAGGGGAAAGACGGAGGCCTAGCGCGCGGGGGTTTGCATGTTCGTAAACAGTCAATTCTCGCCTAGTTGGTGCTGCACGAGGGTCTAGTTCGGCTCCTGGTCCCGCTTGTCTTTTTTCCTGGTGGACGGTCACACATTATTCCCCGATCTCCTTAGGATTGTCATACCTACTCCTGAAAGGGTGTATTGTAATATTGCTTTCATTACACCCTCACCCTAGATCGCTCGCTCTGCTTCGTCAGAATTAAAGGTGAAGAATTGAGACACTTATGCAACACATGGGAATCTTTATTGAAGAAACGTTTCGCCACACAGTGGCTTCATCAGTCCAATACAATCAGTCCAGACACTGCAACATCATGGGATCTTGGTACAAAGACTTCAACGCTTGCCCAACCTCTGGACGACGACCTACTTACACTAGTGGCAGGTCCCACTGTGATCCCGCCTCCTCCTGCTTCAACTCATCTCACCGCAGTATATAAGCCACCTCTCAGGCCCTGTGCTGCACTTCCTACAAGAGTGATGGACTGAACACATCGATTCCAGGTTGAGGGACTGATTACCTCAAACTTCTACTCTCCTTACCCATTTCTACTTTGTATTGGACTGATGAAGCCACTGTGTGGCGAAACGTTTCTTCAATAAAAATTCCCATGTGTTGCATAAGTGTCTCAATTCTTCCCGTTTTTATCTTGTTTTAATTATCATTATTCCTCCTCTCTTACTTTCAACGAGAAAGACGAGAAAGACTTTGCCCTACCGAGTCATTGAGATAACTGGAGAATGCTTGCCCTGGTCGGCTTCAAACTTTCAACTCTGGTGTGTCTTATTTATTCGGACTCTGGGTTGAAAAGTGTAGTTTCAAATTTGCTAATTTGATTATTAAACTGAGATATTTGTGCTCGTTATTACCTGATAATGAGGTGACCCTTCACATCGTCTGATTAATCTTATCCATTGTCTTTATTATCTGCCAATAACCTTTTAGCTTTTCAATAGATATCCTTATTTAATACCTGGTATACCTGGAGAGAGTTCCGGGGTCAACGCCCCCGCGGCAATAAGAAAAATGTCAGTTTATAGGTCACTTTCTAGGTATATTACACATAGTAGTAACAACTCTTAGTTATCTGTGTGTTCTCAGTAATAAATATAACCTGCCAGTGCTTGTCCCAGGCGGACGATATCAGCCTGAGGGCAGTGAACGTTTCGCCCGTGTTTGTACACACGGAGTCATGTGCCTAGGCATTGTATTCATGTGGAAAAAGACATTTATGAACAGTTCACAACATTTATTAGACGACACGTTTCGCCACTAGTGGCTTCTTTCATTTCATTCATGAAATAGGTGAAACAGGTCAGTCAATCAGAAAATCCATTACGAAGAAGCAAGCACGCTGCTTGTAATTTGCAGACACTGATTAAGAAGTTTACAGACACTGAAACACAATGTAAACTTTGTAAACAACACTACAGCTGACATTAACAGCTGCATTCAAAGAGCCTTCTTGAAGGTGTGGGATGGTGTCAAGAGATATATCGTGTTTAGTCTTAACCCAGGAGGCACAACGATATCCTACCCTAACCTAACCTGACCTAACCTGACCTAACCTAACCTAACCTAACCTAACCTAACCTGACCTAACCTGACCTAACCTGACCTAACCTGACTTAACCTAACCTAACCTAACCTAACCTAACCTAACCTAACCTGACCTAACCTGACCTAACCTGACCTAACCTAACCTAACCTGACCTAACCTAACGTAACCTAACCTAACCTCACTTAACATAACCTAAGCTCACTTAACCTAACCTAACCTCACTTAACCTAACCTAACCTCACTTAACCTAACCTAACCTCACGTAACCTAACCTAACATAACTTAACCAAACCTAACTAAACCTAACTTTACCTAACCTAACCTAACCTGGTTTGTTTGCAATCGTGTCATTACGATTTCGTGAGTCATGTTGACGGCATTGAGGGGACTTGAGCTAGAGTTCGTCACGGCCACGCTAGCTGGAGATTCGTCTGTAAAAACTTGCATTTGTGGTCACAGTGGTGCCTGTGCTAACCTTCCTATGGTGTAGAAATATACCTAGTTGGACGAATCTTATTGTGGCTAGCTGGTCCAGTGGCTAACGCGACGGTCTGGAGTTTTGAGACTCTGACCGCGGGTTCAATCCAGCCCGTGGTATGGTTTCTCACTTAACCTAACCTAACTTAACCAAACTTAACCTATCTTAAGCTAACCTAACTTAACCTACCCTAATCTAACCTACCCTAACCTAACTTAACCAAACTTAACCTAACTTAAGCTAACCTAACTTAACCTACCCTAATCTAACCTACCCTAACCTAACTTAACCTAACTTAACGTAACGTAACCTAACCTACTTTAACTTAACCAAACGTAACCTACCCTAACTTACCCTAACTTAACCTAACCTACCCTAACTTAACAATATCCAGTGTTAGTACTCATCCAGCGACTGATGCTTCAGAACCGACAGCTTCAGCACTGTTATAAATGTACTTATGGAGAAGCGCTAAACCCCTAGAGGTCATATAGCGTCTTGGGAATGGGTGGGGGAACCTGGTTTAACCTGAGAAAAGAGAGGACAGCTCAGATTCCTTGGATGTAAAACCCTTTCTCGCCTGTTGAAGGGGCGCAATAGAAACAAAGTTGTAGGAAAACCTTGCTTGGAGACATGTTTACCATCACAAAGTAGCGAGTGGCAGGAAAAGAAATTGTTTTCTGAGTGCTGGTAGAGATTATGTTTATATTATGCCTAATGTCTATTTTGAGTGAGAATTTGCTTGAGATGAACAAGTCTATCGTACTGAGACCAGAGTCCACCAGGTGTTGTTTATTTTTTCTGATACCAGTTTTTCTCTTGTTTTTATTTCGCATTAAGAGATGGTCCAACATAGGACGTCGGTCCTCATTCCCTCCCATCTCTTCCTTAATCCCTTCCTCCCGTTCTTCCCTTAATTCCTCCTTCCCATCCCTCCCTCCATTCCCTCACTCTCCTCTTAGATCTTCACTTCATCCACCTCTTGTACATCTCGGAAAATTAATAAAAAATCTCTGCTTCAATATATATCTGATGTTGACACCTGATGTTGACACCTGATGTTGACACCTGATGTTAACTGGGTGTGAGCTGAACTTACACTGTTTGAGAGGCTGACATCTATTGGTTTTCAATATGTCTCATGCTAAGAGGGTTTTTACCCGATGCCCATTCTGTGGGCGGTAGCCATAAACAGGATTACAGAAGTGAATCATGAACCCCATCCGGCGTCTGTTACTGGACACTTTGATATCTTTGGTTTTGACGTCTGTTATTGGGAGGTTAACGTATTTCTTTACTGTCTGACGTCTGTTAATGGCAGAGGGAAAAGGGGGAGTTGAAATCTGTTTTCAGTAGGTGGCTATAGAGTCTGTGGTTCCGGATGAGACTGCTGACGATTTTTTCTTTTTGTATTGCAGTGATGACTTCTCTTCTGGGAAGAGAGGAAGATGGTGTAAGTTAATACTACTGACTGATGCCCAACAGTCACTCGAGGATGTTAATGTTGGTTTTGCAAGAGGACTGACGCTTGCTGGGGAAAGGAAGAGTCTAATAGAGGTTCGAGGATGCATTTGTAGGGCTAAGAAGAGGCTTTGAGTGGGAGGCTAATTCTCTTGCAGTGTGAGCGTAAGTTTATTAGGGTGGGAGAGAAAGTGCATTATGGTGGAACAGTTTAAGGTGGGGGAGACGTCTTTTGGGGTAGGAGAGAGAGAGAGAGAGAGAGAGAGAGAGAGAGAGAGAGAGAGGGAGATATTAGGATAAGAGAATCTGTTAGGGTGAGATGATTTGTTTTAGGTAAAGAGTACCATGTATTGGGTATTGTGGCAGACAAAGTTTTAGACAAGAGGGATAACTAGGAAATATATTTAGGTTGGAGAGAGAGACGACAGATTGGATGAGAAACAAAATCTATTGGTTTGATGATCTCTCTACCGCTGTTAGATTATTTACGAAATACACGGCTGTTTCACATGCTTCTTCCTTCATACTGGTATACTTCCTTAATCCCTAATGAGGATGATGAGGCTGATGCTGTTGTTGATGCTGTTATCTCAGCATCCCAACATATGAACATGGAGTTTCACTGCGATATACCTACAGATCTCAGTCTGGTATATACGGAAAGTTATACCTAAGAATAAATGACGATATTGATCATGCTGGGGTTAATGGAAAATACTATTAGGTGGTATGGGAGGTGTGCTGAAGCGGGAGGTGTAAGAGACTAGCAAGGTGTGTTGACTCTGTAGGTGGAACTCCCACATGTTCTTGCGTTGCATTTTAGGAGTACGAAGTCCTCTGGAAATAAACACGCGTCCTGCTTTATCTCGTAAAGAAAACAAATGAAATCAAATAAAATGAAAAGATGTTAAAAAGAATACAACAGAATGGGAAGAGCTGTGAATCAATTAATGGAATTCAAAAGAATCTACATAGTGATGATAATGCAATACTAAATTTATAACTAAGATAAACATAGACAAGAGGTCAATGTTTACTACAAACAAAAACTGGAAATAATATCTCAGTTATAGGCTCGTGATCCAAGGAATTGCGGCTACCCTCCCCTTCCTCATATCTAACCTGCTTACTTCCAATTTCCCAGGCTCCGTACAGACCCCTTTGCGTTTAGTGCTTCATCATGAACTGAATAGAACATAGCTAGAAATAAATTAACAAAAGCGCTGGTGACCATCACAGGAACACTGCTGCTACCAGACCTTCAAGCCGAAAATACAACTGTTGGCAGGGTAACCATAGTAAATATGTCAGAAGTGAAGCTCAGAGGTCATTTACACAACACGATAACGCCTGAAATATGAACCTGCCAGCCATTCCCGCAATATATATATATATATATATATATATATATATATGGGTGTGGGTGTGTGTGTGTGTGTGTGTGTGTGTGTGTGTGTGTGTGTGTGTGTGTGTGTGTGTCGTGCCGAATAGGCAGAACTTGCGATCTTGGCTTAAATAGCAACGCTCATCTTGCCATATAAGACAAGCGAAAATTTGTGTATGCAATAATTTCGCCAAAATCATTCTGAACGTAACGAAAAAAATATATTTGATTGTGTTTGTTTAGTACTAAATTATTATAAACATATTTAAAATATATTTAGTTGGGTTAGGCTAAAATAAATTGTTCTTGTTATAATAAGGTTAGGTAAGTTTTCTAAGATTCTTCTGGTGCAAAATTAAAATTTTTTACATTAACATTAATGAAAAAAATATATCTTTAAACGTATAAGAGAAAATTTTAGAAAGGACTTAATTTTAAATTAGTTCTTGCCCAGGCCGCGAGGGCGTTGACCCCCCGGAACATCCACCAGGTAGACTCCTACCTTGCCTACTGCTTAGTATTTCCCCTCCTGTCTTGTATTTCACCTACTATGTCGCTTTCCACTCGCATTTTCCCCCTCCAACCTTGCTCCTCCAATCTTCCTCCTCCAACCTTCCAATCTCCAACTTTTCCCTCCAGTCTTCTTCCATCTTTCCCTTTAATTTCCCTCTCACATTTTTAGTCCGTCTCTCCTACTAAATAATTCATAAGAGAATTATGTAACGGTTTCTGTGTGTGTACCATAAGTATATATATATATATATATATATATATATATATATATATATATATATATATATATATATATATATATATATATATATATATATATATATTCACCTACTCCCTGTCAACTTGCTGCTTGCCAGATTCTTTACCTCCTAGTCTCTTGGGCGATGTTCTTCTTGCTCCGAAAACTATGTGTGGTGTCTGCCTGCCACTTCATCACCGTGATCATTCCATTTCCTGACCACTCTGAGGCTGAAGAAATACTTCCTGACATCCCTGTGGCTCATCTGTATCTTTTATCTTCAAGCCATGTCCCAGTGTTTCCTTTCGAGTATTTTAGATTTTTTTTTCTCAGTTTCACGAATAACTTTCAGTTGCCTCTGTCTCTCCTGAACTCTGATGTATTCAGCTTGAGGTCATCTAGCCCCCACGCCTCCTCCTTCTAAACTCCCACGCCTCCCTCATAACCTCCCACGCCTCGCCCATAACCTCCCACGCCTCCTTCATTAACCTCCCACGCCTCCCCCATAACCACCCACGCCTCCCTCATAACCTCCCACGCCTCCCTCATAAGCCTCCCACGCCTCCCTCATAACCCCCGCATAACTCAAGGGTTAAAAAAAATTACAACTGGGTTGGACATCTTTCAGACCTGGTCCCAGACATCCTATTTCTGGGGGATTTCAATTTTGGAGCCGATCAAACAACAAAATATCCTCGACCTTATAATTACAAAGAACGAGGATCGGGGACCGAACTTAGCTGTGCTAAATGCAGCGAACTTGGACCACAACCTAACTGAAGTTGAGACCTGCGTGCACCATAATCTTGCTGGCCAATTTAATTAAACCACACCAGAAAAAAATCGCATATTTGTCGGGTTTTAGCGTTTTAATAAACTGACTTTCCTTTGAAAATGTTGGGTGAATGACACATTTACGAAGAACGGTTTTCCTGACTGTGTTCTACACATGTGAGTAGCGAAACACAACCAGACAGGAGGGGGCATGCAATGAAATAAATTTCAGGAATAAAGACATTAACCGGCATCAAATAAAATGTAACTTTACTAAAATATACTGGAAACATAGTGAGAGCAACAAGACGTTGAACCAGCGTCTCTAGAGAACTAGCTTATTAACACATGAAGTATGTTTTGGAGTTAGACAAGATTTATTGCGAGGATAGAACAGAAGTTGCAAGAGAGAGAGAGAGAGAGAGAGAGAGAGAGAGAGAGAGAGAGAGAGAGAGAGAGAGAGAGAGAGAGAGAGAGAGAGAGAGAGAGAGAGAGGCTTTCTCTCAACAGAGATATAATAAAGAATCACTGAGCTTCTGTAAGGCTGCAGACGTTGTCGAGAACGTCATGGATCACAAATTCCACAATCAGAGCAACAAAGAAGAATGATAGGTTGCATAAGAATCTTGCAGCAAGAGATGCAAAGCCACTAACAATCCCTCCTGATCTGCAGAACTACTAATCAGGGGAAAGTTCAGAGAATCTGCATTTCCAGTATAATTTCACTCAGGCACTTACATTACTGGGAAGACCTGAACACCCTCGAAATATATATCCTGGAACGTAGGAGATAAAGATACATCGTGATCAACACCCGAGTAATTCTGGAGAAATTCATTTCTTATCTGCACACTGAAATCACTCCCCATGGAATTGAGAGCCTCGGCAGACGGTGCAGAATACAGGAATATACAGGAAATTACCAATATAACCCTGTCTTCAAAAGGGAACTTGATCAGTTCCTGTAGTCACTGGGCATCCAGGCTGTGGTGCAATCGCTGAGTGCGTGTGGTCAGCACCAGCAGCCGGGTTGATCAGGCCATTAGCCAGGAGGCCTACTCTGAGGCCAGGCTGTGCGGAGGTGATACCTTGAGATCGTCTTCAATTAAGCATCGGGTAGCTTCTCCACAAACCCACGCGTTCCTCCCACACACACACACACACACACACACACACACACACACACACACACACACACACACACACACACACACACACACACACACACACACACACACACAAACACACACACACACACACACACACACACACACACACACACACACACACTCGCAAATACAACAGGCCTAGTGTCTAATCGACATGTGCCTAGGACAAAATGGTAACTAACACACACACACACACACACACACGTGCACACTTTGGTTGTGGACGTTTCGCCGACCAGTGGCTTTGTCCATACAAGTTCTGGGACATAGCTTGAAGACTGTATACAGGGGACGAGGTAATCAGAGGGACTGATTACCTCATCTTTTGTATATAGTCTTCGAGTGGTGTCCTGGAATCTGTATGGATGGGGCCACTGGTTGGCGAGGCGTCTGCAATTGGGGATGCCCGGGTGTCGCACACGTGTTTGATTTTCATCTTGTCTGTATTGTATACCATTCCACACTATATATACTCGTGTAACTGTTTACCCAGGTACATCTGTCTGTGACTTGATGAAGTTCACTTGTGTGGGCGAAACGTTACCAATAAAGGACCACATTATACTGCATTTGTGTTTAATTTTTCACTGTATTTTATACCATTGTTCACCGCTCCTCTCTGTGTTGGACCTTATAAGCCACTAACTGGCGAAACGTTTCCTCGATAAAGATTCCCAAATGTTGCATTAGTGTCTCATTCTTCGCTGTTGCCTGGTCCGGGACCGAACCGCGGGAGCGTTGACCCCCAGACCACACTCCAGATAGTACGCTAAGTGCAAAGGCGGAGTCCAAGAACTATGGTTCAGCTATAGCCGACACAACTAGGTTAGTGCACAAACACGCCATGACACGCAACCCAAGTTGATGTGCTTGTGTACACTGCCACGCCTACGCCCATTGAGGTGGCTCACGCCCTTGCTAGAGGTACACACAGTATGACGAGCATGCTAACACGTAACCTAAACTGACCCCCTTACACTTCCCCTTGACCCTTTGTTGATAGCCCCATTAATGTGTTACTGGCCCCCTTAGTGTGTTGCTGCCCCCCCCTAATGTGGTGCTGCCCCCTTAGTGTGTTTCTGACGTCTTTATAGTAGAATGTCTGTCGTCTGTCAGGGTGTCTTCAGAGTGTACGTCAGCAAAGTTGTCTTTAAGTCTAAATTTCGGAAGACTCTTCACTGCCAGACGTGTCTAGTCAGTTTCTGTAATTTATTGTTGTTTACCTGTGCGTGTGTGTATGTACTCACCTAGTTGTGGTCATAGGGGTCGATTCACAGCTCCTGGCCCTGCCTCCTCACTGGTTGCTACTAAGCGACCTGTGTGTGTGTGTGTGTGTGTGTGTGTGTGTGTGTGTGTGTGTGTGTGTGTGTGTGTGTGTGTGTGTGTTTATTTTTTTTATTATTAACACATCGGCCGTTTCCCACCAAGGCAGGGTGGCCCGAAAAAGAAAAACTTTCATTATCATTCCCTCCTTCAGAGTGCAGACACTGTACTTCCCATCTCCAGGACTCGAGTCCGGCCTGCCGGTTTCCCTTCATCCCTTCATAAATGTTACCTTGCTCACACTCCAACACCACGTCAAATCCTTTATATTATTATATACATTAATATATATATATATATATATATATATATATATATATATATATATATATATATATATATATATATATATATCTATTATTATTTTCAAGATTGATGGACTGACCACATCGACTCGGGGTTGGGGAGCTGGTTGCCTCAAACTACTCCTGTTTTTCACCATTCTCCTTTGTGTGGACTGGTGGGGCCGCTGTGTGGGGAAGCGTTTCCTCGTTGAAGATGCCGAAGTGTTGCACATGTGTCTCATCAACTTGTTGGTTCTCTGAGCCATTCATCTACATATTATTATATAAATGATTTTGAAAACAGGGGCTGGGAGTGATTGATATCGTGGGTACGGGAGTAAATTCTTGGGTAGTGGTGGTTTTCATAAGGACCTGCCTTGTGTGGGCCAGTAGGCCTTTTGCAATGTTCATGTACATGTACATTCTACAAGATTGATGGACTGAACACATCGACTCCAGGTTGAGGGACTGATTACCTCATTCTCCTCCTCTCCTTACGCCTTCCTCTTTGTATTGGACTGATGAAGCCACTGTGTGGCGAAACGTTTCCTGAATAAAGATTTCCATATGCTGCATAAGTGTCTCAATCTTCAAACCATTCATCACACACACTTATGTTCTTATGTTGACGAAAAAGACACTTCTGCAACATTTAGGTATCTTTACTATAAGAACGTTTCGCCAACAAGTGACTAAGAGTTGTCACAATAAAGATAACCAAATTTTGCACAAGTGTGTCAATCATAGGTAAAACTTCAGATTTTGGCTTCAATAGCAACGCTCTTCTTGCTGAATAAGGCAAGCGAAAATTTGTGTATGCAATAATTTCACAAAGATCATTCTGAATCTAACGAAAAATGTATATTTCACTGTGTTTATTATTAAATTATTGTAAATTTATCTAAAATATATATAGTCGGATTAGGCTTAATTAAATTGCGCTTGTTATAATAAGGTTAGGTAAGTTTTTTAAGGTTCTTTTGGTACAAAGTTATTAATTTTTACATTAACATAAAAAATATATCTTTAAACGTATAAGAGAAAATTTTAGAAAGGGCTTAATTTTAAATGAGTTCTTGCTAATTGACCAGTCTTACATGTTCGGCACTAGAGAGACACACAGATACACACACACACACACACACACACACACACACACACACACACACACACACACACACACACACACACACACACACACACACACACACACACACAGCCAACATGGTTTCAGGGATGGGAAATCCTGTGTCACAAACCTACTGGAGTTCTATGACATGGTGACAGCAGTAAGACAAGAGAGAGAGAGGGGTGGGTGGATTGCATTTTCTTGGACTGCAAGAAGGCGTTTGACACAGTTCCACACGAGAGATTGGTGCAAAAACTGGAGGACCAAGCAGGGATAACAGGGAAGGCACTACAATGGATCAGGGAATACTTGTCAGGAAGACAGCAGCGAGTCATGGTACGTGGCGAGGTGTCAGAGTGGGCACCTGTGACCAGCGGGGTCCCGCAGGGGTCAGTCCTAGGACCAGTGCTGTTTCTGGTATTTGTGAACGACATGACGGAAGGAATAGACTCTGAGGTGTCCCTGTTTGCAGATGACGTGAAGTTGATGAGAAGAATTCACTCGATCGAAGACCAGGCAGAACTACAAAGGGATCTGGACAGGCTGCAGACCTGGTCCAGCAATTGGCTCCTGGAGTTCAATCCCACCAAGTGCAAAGTCATGAAGATTGGGGAAGGGCAAAGAAGGCCGCAGACGGAGTACAGTCTAGGGGGTCAGAGACTACAAACCTCACTCAAGGAAAAAGATCTTGGGGTGAGTATAACACCAGGCACATCTCCTGAAGCGCACATCAACCAAATAACTGCTGCAGCATATGGGCGCCTAGCAAACCTCAGAACAGCATTCCGACATCTTAATAAGGAATCATTCAGGACCCTGTACACCGTGTACGTTAGGCCCATATTGGAGTATGCGGCACCAGTTTGGAACCCACACCTAGCCAAGCACGTGAAGAAACTAGAGAAAGTGCAAAGGTTTGCAACAAGACTAGTCCCAGAGCTAAGAGGTATGTCCTACGAGGAGAGGTTAAGGGAAATCAACCTGACGACACTGGAGGACAGGAGAGATAGGGGGGACATGATAACGACATACAAAATACTGAGAGGAATTGACAAGGTGGACAAAGACAGGATGTTCCAGAGACTGGACACAGTAACAAGGGGACACAGTTGGAAGCTGAAGACACAGATGAATCACAGGGATGTTAGGAAGTATTTCTTCAGCCACAGAGTAGTCAGTAAGTGGAATAGTTTGGGAAGCGATGTAGTGGAGGCAGGATCCATACATAGCTTTAAGCAAAGGTATGATAAAGCTCACGGCTCAGGGAGAGTGACCTAGTAGCGATCAGTGAAGAGGCGGGGCCAGGAGCTCGGACTCGACCCCCGCAACCTCAACTAGGTGAGTACAACTAGGTGAGTACACGTACACACACACACACACACACACACACACACACACACACACGTACACACACACGTACACACGTGCACACACACGTGCACACACACACACACACGTACACAACAAAATGCAAGGAGGCAGAGGAGAGGTTTGTTCCCAAGGGAAACAGAAATAATGGGAAGAACAGAACGAGTCCTTGGTTCACCCAAAGGTGTAGGGAGGCAAAAACTAGGTGTACTAGAGAATGGAAAAGGTACAGAAGACAGAGAACTCAGGAAAATAAAGAAATCAGCCGAAGAGCCAGAAACGAATATGCACAAATAAGAAGGGAGGCTCAGAGACAATATGAAAATGACATAGCATCAAAAGTAAAGACTGATCCGAAGCTGTTGTACAGCCACATCAGGAGGAAAACAACAGTCAAGGACCAGGTAATCAGACTGAGGAAGGGTGATGGGGAATTCACAAGAAACGACCGAGAGGTATGTCAGGAGCTCAACACAAGATTTAAAGAGGTATTTACAGTGGAAACCAGTAGGACTCCAAGAAATCAGAACAGGGGGGCACACCAGCAAGTGCGGGATGAGGTACATATAACCAAGGAGGAGGTGAAGAAGCTGCTATGCGAACTTGACACCTCAAAGGCGGTGGGACCAGACAACATCTCTCCATGGGTCCTTAAAGAGGGAGCAGAGATATTGTGTGAGCCATTAACAAAGATCTTCAACACATCATTTGAAACTGGGCAACTCCCTGAGGTATGGAAAATGGCAAATGTAGTCCCAATTTTTAAAAAGGGAGACAGACATGAGGCACTAAACTACAGACCTGTATCACTAACGTGTATAGTATGCAAGGTCATGGAGAAGATCATCAGGAGGAGAGTGGTGGGGCACCTGGAAAGAAACAAGTGTATAATTGACAACCAGCACGGTTTCAGGGAAGGAAAATCCTGTGTCACAAACCTACTAGAGTTTTATGACAAGGTGACAGAAGTAAGACAAGAGAGAGAGGGGTGGATCGACTGCGTATTTTTGGACTGCAAGAAGGCTTTCGACACAGTTCCTCACAAGAGGTTACTGCAAAAAGCTAGAGGACCAGGCACACATAACAGGAAAGGCACTGCAATGGATCAGAGAATATCTGACAGGGAGGCAACAACGAGTCATGGTACGCGACGAGGTGTCAGAGTGGGCGCCTGTGACAAGCGGGGTTCCACAGGGGTCAGTCCTAGGACCTGTGCTGTTCTTGGTATACGTGAACGACATAACGGAAGGGAGAGACTCAGAAGTGTCCTTGTTTGCAGACGATGTGAAGTTAATGAGAAGAATCGAATCGGACGAGGATCAGGCAGGACTACAAAGAGATCTGGACAGGCTACAAGCCTGGTCCAGCAACTGGCTCCTTGAATTTAACCCTGCCAAATGCAAAGTCATGAAGATTGGGGAAGGGCAAAGAAGACCGCAGACACAATATAGTTTAGATGGCCAAAGACTGCAAACCTCACTCAAGGAAAAAGATCTGGGGGTGAGTATAACACCGAGCATATCTCCTGAGGCGCACATCAATCAGATAACTGCTGCAGCATACGGGCGCCTGGCAAACCTACGGATAGCGTTCCGATACCTCAGTAAGGATTCGTTTAAGACTCTGTACACCATCTACGTCAGGCCCATACTGGAGTATGCAGCACCAGTTTGGAATCCACACCTAGTCAAGCACGTCAAGAAATTAGAGAAAGTGCAAAGGTTTGCAACAAGACTAGTCCCAGAGCTACGGGGATTGTCCTATGAAGAAAGGTTGAGGGAAATCGGCCTGACGACACTGGAGGCCAGGAGGGTCAGGGGAGACATGATAATTATTTTTTTTTATTATCACACCGGCCGATTCCCACCAAGGCAGGGTGGCCCGAAAAAGAAAAACTTTCACCATCATTCACTCCATCACTGTCTTGCCAGAAGGGTGCTTTACACTACAGTTTTTAAACTGCAACATTAACACCCCTCCTTCAGAGTGCAGGCACTGTACTTCCCATCTCCAGGACTCAAGTCCGGCCTGCCGGTTTCCCTGAATCCCTTCATAAATGTTACTTTGCTCACACTCCAACAGCACGTCAAGTATTAAAAACCATTTGTCTCCATTCACTCCTATCAAACACGCTCACGCATGCCTGCTGGAAGTCTAAGCCCCTCGCACACAAAACCTCCTTTACCCCCTCCCTCCAACCCTTCCTAGGCCGACCCCTACCCCGCCTTCCTTCCACTACAGACTGATACACTCTTGAAGTTATTCTGTTTCGCTCCATTCTCTCTACATGTCCGAACCACCTCAACAACCCTTCCTCAGCCCTCTGGACAACAGTTTTGGTAATCCCGCACCTCCTCCTAACTTCCAAACTACGAATTCTCTGCATTATATTCACACCACACATTGCCCTCAGACATGACATCTCCACTGCCTCCAGCCTTCTCCTCGCTGCAACATTCATCACCCACGCTTCACACCCATATAAGAGCGTTGGTAAAACTATACTCTCATACATTCCCCTCTTTGCCTCCAAGGACAAAGTTCTTTGTCTCCACAGACTCCTAAGTGCACCACTCACTCTTTTTCCCTCATCAATTCTATGATTCACCTCATCTTTCATAGACCCATCCGCTGACACGTCCACTCCCAAATATCTGAATACGTTCACCTCCTCCATACTCTCTCCCTCCAATCTGATATTCAATCTTTCATCACCTAATCTTTTTGTTATCCTCATAACCTTACTCTTTCCTGTATTCACCTTTAATTTTCTTCTTTTGCACACCCTACCAAATTCATCCACCAATCTCTGCAACTTCTCTTCAGAATCTCCCAAGAGCACAGTGTCATCAGCAAAGAGCAGCTGTGACAACTCCCACTTTGTGTGTGATTCTTTATCTTTTAACTCCACGCCTCTTGCCAAGACCCTCGCATTTACTTCTCTTACAACCCCATCTATAAATATATTAAACAACCACGGTGACATCACACATCCTTGTCTAAGGCCTACTTTTACTGGGAAAAAATTTCCCTCTTTCCTACATACTCTAACTTGAGCTTCACTATCCTCGTAAAAACTCTTCACTGCTTTCAGTAACCTACCTCCTACACCATACACTTGCAACATCTGCCACATTGCCCCCCTATCCACCCTGTCATACGCCTTTTCCAAATCCATAAATGCCACAAAGACCTCTTTAGCCTTATCTAAATACTGTTCACTTATATGTTTCACTGTAAACACCTGGTCCACACACCCCCTACCTTTCCTAAAGCCTCCTTGTTCATCTGCTATCCTATTCTCCGTCTTACTCTTAATTCTTTCAATTATAACTCTACCATACACTTTACCAGGTACACTCAACAGACTTATCCCCCTATAATTTTTGCACTCTCTTTTATCCCCTTTGCCTTTATACAAAGGAACTATGCATGCTCTCTGCCAATCCCTAGGTACCTTACCCTCTTCCATACATTTATTAAATAATTGCACCAACCACTCCAAAACTATATCCCCACCTGCTTTTAACATTTCTATCTTTATCCCATCAATCCCGGCTGCCTTACCCCCTTTCATTTTACCTACTGCCTCACGAACTTCCCCCACACTCACAACTGGCTCTTCCTCACTCCTACAAGATGTTATTCCTCCTTGCCCTATACACGAAATCACAGCTTCCCTATCTTCATCAACATTTAACAATTCCTCAAAATATTCCTTCCATCTTCCCAATACCTCTAACTCTCCATTTAATAACTCTCCTCTCCTATTTTTAACTGACAAATCAATTTGTTCTCTAGGCTTTCTTAACTTGTTAATCTCACTCCAAAACTTTTTCTTATTTTCAACAAAATTTGTTGATAACATCTCACCCACTCTCTCATTTGCTCTCTTTTTACATTGCTTCACCACTCTCTTAACCTCTCTCTTTTTCTCCATATACTCTTCCCTCCTTGCATCACTTCTACTTTGTAAAAAAAACTTCTCATATGCTAACTTTTTCTCCCTTACTACTCTCTTTACATCATCATTCCACCAATCGCTCCTCTTCCCTCCTGCACCCACTTTCCTGTAACCACAAACTTCTGCTGAACACTCTAACACTACATTTTTAAACCTACCCCATACCTCTTCGACCCCATTGCCTATGCTCTCATTAGCCCATCTATCCTCCAATAGCTGTTTATATCTTACCCTAACTGCCTCCTCTTTTAGTTTATAAACCTTCACCTCTCTCTTCCCTGATGCTTCTATTCTCCTTGTATCCCATCTACCTTTTACTCTCAGTGTAGCTACAACTAGAAAGTGATCTGATATATCTGTGGCCCCTCTATAAACATGTACATCCTGAAGTCTACTCAACAGTCTTTTATCTACCAATACATAATCCAACAAACTACTGTCATTTCGCCCTACATCATATCGTGTATACTTATTTATCCTCTTTTTCTTAAAATATGTATTACCTATAACTAAACCCCTTTCTATACAAAGTTCAATCAAAGGGCTCCCATTATCATTTACACCTGGCACCCCAAACTTACCTACCACACCCTCTCTAAAAGTTTCTCCTACTTTAGCATTCAAGTCCCCTACCACAATTACTCTCTCACTTGGTTCAAAGGCTCCTATACATTCACTTAACATCTCCCAAAATCTCTCTCTCTCCTCTGCATTCCTCTCTTCTCCAGGTGCATACACGCTTATTATGACCCACTTCTCGCATCCAACCTTTACTTTAATCCACATAATTCTTGAATTTACACATTCATATTCTCTTTTCTCCTTCCATAACTGATCATTTAACATTACTGCTACCCCTTCCTTTGCTCTAACTCTCTCAGATACTCCAGATTTAATCCCATTTATTTCCCCCCACTGAAACTCTCCTACCCCCTTCAGCTTTGTTTCGCTTAGGGCCAGGACATCCAACTTCTTTTCATTCATAACATCAGCAATCATCTGTTTCTTGTCATCCGCACTACATCCACGCACATTTAAGCAACCCAGTTTTATAAAGTTTTTCTTCTTCTCTTTTTTAGTAATTGTATACAGGAGAAGGGGTTACTAGCCCATTGCTCCCGGCATTTTAGTCGCCTCATACGACACGCATGGCTTACGGAGGAAAGATTCTTTTCCACTTCCCCATGGACAATAGAAGAAATAAAAAAGAACAAGAGCTATTTAGAAAAAGGAGAAAAACCTAGATGTATGTATATATATATATGCATGTGCGTGTCTGTGAAGTGTGACCAAAGTGTAAGTAGGAGTAGCAAGATATCCCTGTTATCTAGCGTGTTTATGAGACAGAAAAAGAAACCAGCAATCCTACCATCATGCAAAACAGTTACAGGTTTTTGTTTCACAGTCATCTGGCAGGACGGTAGTACTTCCCTGGGTGGTTGCTGTCTACCAACCTACGGCATATAAAATACTGCGCGGAATAGACGAGGTGGACAAAGACGGGATGTTCCAGAGATGGGACACAGACACAAGAGGTCACAATTGGAAGTTGAAGACTCAGATGAATCAAAGGGATGTTAGGAAGTATTTCTTCAGTCATAGAGTAGTCAGGCCATGGAATAGCCTAGAAAGTGATGTGGTGGAGGCAGGAACCATACATAGTTTTAAGGCGAGGTATGATAGAGCTCATGGGGCAGGGAGAGAGAGGACCTAGTAGCAATCAGCGAAGAGGCGGGGCCAGGAGCTGTGAATCGACCCCTGCAACCACAAATAGGTGAGTACAAATAGGTGAGTACACACACGTGCACACACACGTGCACACACACGTGCACACACACACACACACACACACACACACACACGTGCACACATGCACGCATGCACATACAACAGGCCTAGTGTCTAATCGACATGTGCCTAGGACCAAATGGTAACTAACACACACACACACACACACACACACACACACACACACACACACACACACACACACACACACACAAACACACACACACACACACACACACACACACACACACACACACACACACACACACACACACACACACACACAAACACACACACAAACAAACACCAACCACGACTACCACACTCTCACGCCTCTCATTCATCCACCTCTACCTGCTACACACCCACGCTCGCCATACATCTACCACACACCAAGACCAGACTAGCCCACTCTTCCATCCACACCCGTAAGTGCACCACAGATTGCCTCTTCACCTCATCTTGCACTCACCACTGTACTCTTCTTCCCTATGATCATTTTACCAAAAATTCTACTCCAACGAAATAACACCGCGAAAGAAAAGCCTATTAACGTAACTCTGTGCGTGTGTGTGTGTTTATATATATATATATATATATATATATATATATATATATATATATATATATATATATATATATATATATATATATATATATAAATTAACGCTTATACAAGAATTTTAACTTTTATATCTTTCTTTGTAGGGAAAATAGAAATTTATATTTATAAATTTGTCAACAAAGGCTTACAAAAACGC
The DNA here is from genome assembly GCF_038502225.1 of Cherax quadricarinatus. Classification (NCBI taxonomy): domain Eukaryota; kingdom Metazoa; phylum Arthropoda; class Malacostraca; order Decapoda; family Parastacidae; genus Cherax; species Cherax quadricarinatus. The sequence goes on from NC_091292.1 coordinate 60,855,785, forward strand.
TCTTTTAAACTGTATAAAATTGCTAAGTTATCTTGAGTGTATTTTTCAGCGGTGTGGAGCGTCTGAGGCCGCGTAAAATCCTCTCTCACCTCAAGCATAAATTCCCAGGCTCCTGAAGCAATTCCCACTGCTATTTATGCCCACATAAATACCATGCGGAGTTAGTAGGCTGTAAGGGGGGGAATAGGGGGCTAGCAGGAGGGATGGTTGGGGCAATGTTAGTGGAGAAATGGGGTGTGGGAAGAAGTTCAGGGAATCTTTTGAATGGGCGGATGTATTGAGGGAGAGAATTGTTGGGGAAGGTGTGACACGCTAGGGTAAATTAGGAAGGAGGATGGGACAAGAAAATATAGGGACGAGGGAGCCGGAAGGAGGGCACTGGGGTTATATGTAGTGGAGGTAGATGGAAGTCCGATGTGTTGAGGAAATTAGAGAATTGGACATGGAGTGACTAGAGGATGTTCTTGGGTGAGGTAAAGAAGCACTAGATTAAGTGTCTTGTGAAGCACTGAACAGGGCAGAGAGGTGGAGCACTGAACAGGGCATAGAGGTGAAGCACTGAACAGGGCAGAGAGGTGGAGCACTGAACAGGGCAGAGAGGTGGAGCACTGAACAGGGCAGAGAGGTGGGGCACTGAACAGGGCAGAGAGGTGGAGCACTGAACAGGGAAAGAAGGAGAAGCACTGGGTAGGGAAGGGAGAGGGAACGTGTCTTAGAGGTGACAGCTGCCTGAATGATCTTAAAATACTGTGAGTAAAAATGGTTTTGGTAATCGACGCATTGCAGCTCGTGCGAGAATACAAGATCTGTTTGGAGAAGAGGTTGTTAGAGGTGGATGATAGTGCAGTCTAGTCTGTCTTCTGTAGCCAAGTGTTATGTTGCTACATCCGTTGTTTACCAGAAGTGTTTGAATGTGGCAGGTTACTAGTGAACAAGTTCCCATGTACTGGAAGTTGGCAAGGCACGGCCAAGGTAAACATTACTAGTGGCCAAACAACAGTGTGACGAACACTAGTCAAACGGAGATGGAAATATAAAGGACTCCAATGGAAATAAGTCATTTTGTCTGACTTTTTTTTTTTTTTTGGGGGGGGGGGCTTCCCAGGTTCTTTACACATGCTGCTATGTATGATAATCTATATAACTATATTTGTGCGTACCTGAATAAACTTGTTTTGCTAAGATGAAACAAAAGACGAGCTCTCTACATATCGGCCTCTCACTGAAGCTATCTTAAGTGTACAGTTTGCCTACAGATGCTTCAGTAAAAACGTGAAATATATAGCTTCTAGTCTATCTTCTAGTAAAGTTCACTTTCTAGGTGCTTTCGTGATTTCAAAAGATGTCTTTATCTTGGTTTTAATTTAGATATGGATAGCTAAGAACACAACAGCTGATAGTTTATACTCATCTAATAGTTTTTTTTTTGTTTTGTACTGTTCTGAGTTCGAGTAAGATACCCCCATTATTTGGTTCCCATAACCCCATTATTTAAGAACATAAGAACATAAGAACGAAGGAACACTGCAGAAGGCCTACTGGCCCATGCGAGGCAGGTCCAAGTCTCCTACCGGCTTAAGCCAATGCACCCAACCTAGTCAGGTAAGGTCACATTGACTTAAGGGAGGAACACGGCAACCGACCTGGTAGCACAAGCTATCAGGTCTAACTCACACCCACCCACATCTACTCATGTATTTATCCAACCTATTTTTAAAGCTACACAACGTTCTGGCCTCTATAACGGTACTTGGGAGTTTGTTCCACTCATCCACTCCCATAACCCCATTATTTGGTTCCCATAACCCCATTATTTGGTTCCCATACCCCCATCATTTGGTTCCCATACCCCATTATTTGGTTCCCATACCCCCATTATTTGGTTCCCATAACCCCATTATTTGGTTCCCATACCCCCATTATTTGGTTCCCATACCCCCATTATTTGGTTCCCATAACCCCATTATTTGGTTCCCATAACCCCATTATTTGGTTCCCATAACCCCATTATTTGGTTCCCATAACCCCATTATTTGGTTCCCATACCCCCATTATTTAGTTTTCATACCCCCATTATTTGGTTCCCATTCCCTCATTATTTGGTTCCCGTACCCCCATTATTTGGTTCCCGTACCCCCATTATTTGGTTCCCATAACCCCATTATTTGGTTCCCATAACCCCATTATTTGGTTTCCATACCCCCATTAATTGGTTCCCATAACCCCATTGTTTGGTTCCCATACCCCCATTATTTGGTTTCCATACCCCCATTAATTGGTTCTCATAACCCCATTGTTTGGTTCCCATACCCTCATTATTTGGTTCCCGTACCCCCAAGGGATACTGATACCCCCGGTTAAGTATTCCTGTTCCAGAGGAACAGTATTTGAGTATGTGATTAAGAGACTACGAAAGTACTTGGAATTTAATTCCTTCTCGAAATTTTTTGGTGCCTAGTTCTTAGGCCTTTTGTGTATCCACATACTCTTACGCTGCCTTCCACAGGATGGATATGGGGTGCACAATAAACTAGCCACTTCGGTGGCAAAATCTAATCTGATCTTTTCATAATGGTCAAATTTTATATTTTTTTCTGTTTTGTCTCGACGTAACGATTCTTGGTGTATTTCTAGTGGACGGGAAACTGGCAGACCGCAGGAGGACATTTTCCTTAGGCGGTTGACTTCCGTTGGACAGCATCGAAGTTATTATCTTTGCCGCGAGGATTGACATTTAGGGAATACGAGATAAACACTTTTCATTCTGACTTCCAATTCACAATACTGCTGCTGATTCACCCAGCCGTTACAATGATCGTGTAGCTCGCTATCCACGCACTACTGCCGTGCAAAACTATCGGTTTTACCAACTACTACACGGGTGAAATTGAAAACAAACCCTCACAGACGACACCATTTAACCCGCAACAATTGTCGCCAGGCCGACCATATTTTGGAGTCGTACGAGGTGCCTGACCACTCTACTGTAACACAATGTAAAGGTTAGTCAACCACTATTGCCATGTCCGACCTAGATATCAACCCCCTGGGCAATACTGTGTGTTAGTGCGCTAAAGGTTGTTACTCTAATGTTTAGTGTAATCGTTTTCTGCTTGTAAATACACTTGAATGTAAGTGCTTGCGGAAACTATTTGTTTTTGTGCATCGTTAGTATCCGGGAGTCAAGCTGTCTAGGGTGTTTGTGGGAACATGTATTTGTGCGTGTGTGTGTA